>NW_025423117.1:0-102807 GCF_020497125.1 Mauremys mutica
AAGGAGGGAGAAAGGGGGAGGGAGGGGGGAGCTGGGCATTGGGGGTAATAGACATGCTTAGCTAAGATCATGTATAAAGACAGAGAGCTGTTTGTCTGGGGTGTGCTTGATCTGAGGTGTGTTCCTCCAAGCATCCTGCGCTTTGAGATCTCAAATAAACCTTTTTTTTGCTTCTCCACCCTGGTGTGTCTAATTGGAGCGAGGCACTCCGGGCAACGAATCACTGTTTGCTGCCTCAGGCCTTTTGGGCCGGCAACAACCCTCTGCCCAGCTCAGGAATCACTGGGGGGAACCATTTCCCACCCGCACAAGGACAAATCCCTGCAGGTGGAAATGGGGGAAACCCCCCAAACCTGAGACCTGAACTGGCCACTGGCGAAGGGGAGAGAAAATGGGGCACAATCGGGGGGGGGGGGGGAACAGGGAACTTCTCAGGGGTGGGGGGAGGGGGGGTCACCCTGGGCGCTGCTCGTGGCTCTCTAGGGAGAAAGGGGGCAGGACGGGGGAGGAGGGGGGTCCCCACGGGGGGGGGGCAGCGGTAAATCCGAGGGGATCTCAGCCCCCCCCTTTCTCTCCCCGCTCCTCGGGGGTCACCTGCCCCCCCCGGCCATGTCCGGGCTGCACCGACATTTCCCGCCCGCCCCAGCCCGGTCTCACCCCCCAGCCCCGCCCGGCCCCACGCAGGGACCCCAGAGTTAATGAAGGGCTCTCCCGCCGCGATCTGCGCATGCCCAGAGCTCCAACGGCACCAACCCTTCTCCGGCCGGGAGAGGCTCCAACGGTCCCGCGCGAGCCAAGCAGAGCCGCAGCGCCCAACGCTCCTTTCCAGCCCGGCTCCGGCTCCTCTGTCGACGTCACTTCCGGTCCAGGGGGAGACAGGAACTACATCTCCCAGCCTGCCCCGGGGCCGCTTCCGCCCTCTTCGCAGCCCAGGTAAGGGAGGGTTTCAGCAGCTGTGAGTCGGCCCGGGCTGAGCTGCTGTTGCTCCCCGGGGGGGCCCGGCCGGGGGGGGGGGCGGAGCTTTCTCCAGCTGGGCCCCGCCCCGGGCTCTGCGGAGGCTCCCGGTGACCGAGCCCGGGGGTCGGGGCAGGTCCCGGGCTCTGCGCGGTGCCCCCCCCCATCGCTGCCCCCGGGGGGGGGCCCGGAGCTGCTGCCGCGCTGAGGCCGGGAGGATCCTTCCCGCAGCGAGTCTGAGCCGCCCCCCCCCGGCTCTGCTGTGCCCGGTAACGGGGGGGTGAAGCGGGTCCCCCCGCCCGGTGCCCCCTTCCCCGCACGGGCGGAGCGGGGCAGCCGCGGGGAGAGAGCCCCCGGGAACGGGGCGGTGACCCCGGCTCCCAGCCCGGGGCAGGGCGCTAGGGGAGGGGGGGAGGTGACGGGAGAGGGTGTGAGGGGAAATTAGAGGGGGGGGCAGGTTCCCAGATCTCTGACACCCCCCCCCCGGCACAGTCACTGCAGCGTCCCTGCCCAGGGTCACTTCCCTGTGACCGAGGTGAGGAGCAGAGAGAGGAAGAACCAGCCCCGGACTCTCCCTGTTCCCCCTGCGGCAGGAGTGCGCTGCCCTGGGGGCAGGGGCAGGGGGACCCCCCCCCCCCAAGGGGCTCCTTTGGGTCTGGTCTGGTCCAGGGTTTGATTCACACCCTGTTGCTGGGAGGGCTTCAAAATGTCTTGGTTGGTTACTGCTGCTGGGGGGAGCACAAGGGGGACAGGAGGGGCCGGGGGCCAGGTCTGTGCTGCACTGTGGGGACTGAGCCTGTTCCCAGCCTGGCAGAATCTACAATCTCTGTCCCCAGGGAAAGGGCCTGGGGGAATCGTGATGTGACATGAACTAAAGCCTGTTCTGAAACCTCCACAACTGCCCTTCTCGCCCTGCCAGGCTGCAGAATGACGCCCACCTCTCGCTCCAGCTCGTCCCAGCCTCCCATGGGACAGGGAAGAGAAATGGCTGCTGTTGCCTGATTTGGGGAGGGTTAGTAGGGACAGTGGAATTTATCCACTTAATTTAGTTTTATTTAATAATTAATTTTCTAATTAATTAAGAATGTTAGTAATAAGTGATAAATATTAATAATATGGGTATGGCTCGCCAATATGTGTGATCAGAAGATAAAAGTTCGTCTTGAATCAGGCTTCACAGAATTTAATACAAGGAGATTGGGGTATAACAGGAATTTACACTGAGACAAAATTTAGTCAAACAAGACCTTTTATTTAAAACCAATAAAACAAGAAGTAAATATAAAATGTTAAAAGCAGTTTGATTACAAAGTTACAAAATATCACAGTTCTTTAAGAGATATGATATGATATCTAATGCACTTTGCAGCAAATAGTACTAGAGTGAATTTCACACCTCTGCTAGAGGAAGTATAGTTATAAAGAAACTGGTTATGAATTAAACCCTTCTTAGCATAGATGCTTTAGAGGTGAAGTAGAAATTAAGAATTATTTCATACTTACAGCTGTGAAAGGACAGAATACTACGACTTATCATTAGTTGACAGCTTTCGTAGGTGTAGGCAGGGTGAGGCGATGAGAATAGAAGGATGGGTGTATCGCCTGCCCTAATGGTGGATTATCACACCTTTTATAGGGAGAAATCCTTCCTCTTATGCCCAAATTTGTCTTTCCCCATGGAAAGGTGAGGGTACCTGTTTTCATAGGCTGACCTTTGTGTGACAACTATCTACGTATCTTGTGGTAGACTTGTTGTATTTTGTGGGCAGAAATACCCTACTTTTGCACCTAACTAGGTGAAAGGTTAGCAGATATTCAGAAAGTCCCTAGACAATTTGCGTAGGTTTGTTTCCTATTATCACTTTTCTGAGTAAGGGTCTTAAAGGTTGCTTTCAGCATCACAGAGGAAATAGGCCAGGATGTCTGGTTTAGAAGCTTCTAGGTATCTTGCGTTTACAGCTATTGCAAATTCTATTAATCTATGCAGCCTACACACTTTTATCAAAAAGACATTTTATACAGACCAACAGATTAATCCTCAGGGCTACACTGCAGTGGCGCCAGCTCAGGTAGGGGTTACTGGGGGGTTGCTGGTGGGTTCCTGCAGGAGGGGGAGGGGCAGGAAATACTGAAGAGGTGGCAACTTCTGGGGAGTTAGGGCTGGAGGGGGCAGGGAATACCCTGGGTGAGGATAGGGAGTGGGGACAGAGTGTGACAAACCTGCTGGGACTTGTTAACATGGGCCTAGATCCTTGGAACAAACACTTGGGTGTTGGGGGAGAAAATTCCCTAATTTGTGAAACAGGAAACAGACAAAGCAACTCCCTGGGCGGGGCTGGGAAAACTGACCAGATTTCCAGGGCTGAACCCTCAGCCTGCTAGCCAGGGGCTGGTGTGACATGGAAAGGGGGCACCCAGCAGGGAGGTGTAGGGAAGATGTCCTGGCCCCTCACATCCAGCTGCTGGCAGTGGGGAGGGTGTTGGGTTCCCTGCCATGGGGCTGTGCCTGGACCCTACTGGGGGCTCCATCTCCTGTATCAGCCTCTGGCTAGTAGGTCTGTGGTGGATCTGCTGGGAGAGACGAGGGGCTCTCACTTCGTCCCCTCACCCAGATGTCTCCTGGCTGCTCTCAGCAGTATGGGGATAGGACTCTGCTGACTCTCTCAGAGCTTCCATTTGATTGGCTCCTTTCCTCCCTGAATAGTGGGAATGTGAGTGGAGCAGCAGGTACCGAGTGTTGGACTCTTGCTCTTTCAGGGGCCGGTGACCTTCGAGGAGGTGGCTGTGTATTTCACCAGGGAAGAGGGGGCTCTGCTGGACCCCACTCAGAGAGCCCTCTACAGGGATGTCATGCAGGAGAACTATGAGAATGTGACCTCGCTGGGTAAGGGTTCCTGTCCCCTCGGTTTTTAGGAGAAATGCAGAGTTAAGGTTCATGCCACTCCCACAATGCCACCTCTGCTCTGCCCTGTTTCAGCATCACCCCGACATGCCAGAAACACCCACACTAGCCCTCTCCCCTCCCCTGTTACTGAGCGCTCTGGGAACAGAGCAGTACAGCAGAATGTCTAACATGTTCTTCTCTTTGCTAAGATAATATTCGGGTTCAACTCCATCATAGCAAACAGAAGCTTCCTCCCCCTGGCCTGCTCTCCAGTAGTGAACCTCCTGCATCCAGGCCATCTGAGACTTGCACAGTGTTATTACCCCCTTGCCCTCAGCCTGAGTTTTCCTTGTGAGTCGCTGCCTTCACTTACCCCTCACTAAGCCCCACAGGTCACTCGAACATACGCCACCAGGGTGCTGACAACCCCCATGGCAAGAACACGCCCTTGGGGACCTTTGCTGACAAAGCCTGCAACACTCAGCACGGAAATGAGGCAGAATTGCCCCCCAAGTTTCACATGCACCTCTCTGCATAGCACAGGCACAGCTCTGCCCAGCTGCTCCAACCCATCCCTCCATCAGCCAGTCACAGCTACAGCTGGCCCAGTGCACACAGCTGGAGGCATGTGGATAGGTGCTGGGATTCCCACCTGTGAGCACAGCACAGACAATGTCTTTGTCTTAGTCTTTCCTCGGGTCGATTATAGGTTCATAGATTTTAAGGCCAGATGTGACTATTAGGTCGTCTACTCTGACGTCCTTTATACCACAGACCATAGAATTCATCCCGTTACTGCTGCATTGAGCTGAATACCTGAGTCCCTGTGGCAGTTGGTTAACCTTTGCACGGCCCACACAGAACCATTCTCACTGGTTCTGGCCAGCTACAGGGTTAAGGGTTGGGGAAGTTTACATTAACTTTTCATTTCCTGGTCTGCAGAGGTTTAAGTTTACTCACCGTCCATATGGTGCAAGGCAGGAGACAGCACTGGGCAACCTTAACGCTGCATTAATGTAGCTTATGAGCATTTAGTTTCCTGTTTTAAAAATGGATGCTTTTGCCGCTATAGCTGTGTCTGTAATTGAGCTTTGGCCAGCAGAGCCATGTTGGATGGTGTGTGTGTGTCCGCATGCGTGTGGGCACTTTTTCACAGCCTTAAACAATAGAGCTGGACTGGCAAAGCTTTTAAGAGCTACCTAAGACCTACCTAACTAGTTCTTCGACAGACACCTGACACGCCCTCTTTGGGTGAATGAATATGCGTGTACCTGGTCTGTGGGATCCCAGTAAAACATTAGGCACCCTGTGCCCTCTGCCAGGTGGCATCAAGAGGTCCATGATGAGTCACATCCTTCTTCTCCTCCAGTCGCTGCAATAGAGTGTCTTTAGAATGAGCCGGCTGACCCCCGTTCCAGCCTTCTGTTTCGGTTCCACGGAGCTCTGTCCTTGGTCCTCTTCTTTTCTTCCTCTGCACCTTATTTCTGGGTAATCTCATCTGCACACACACATTCAACTACCATCTCTGTGCTCCTAACTCACAGTTCTGCCTCTCTGCTCATGGCCTGTCTCCTTCTGTCGCAACTGAAATCTCAGCCTCTCTCTCTCTCATCTCCTCACTGATGTCCAGCCATCAGCTAAAGATCAACAGCTGAAGCAAAGCTCTTAATATTTCCCCCAAGCCCTCCCCCCACCTTGTTTCTCTGCCACCGCAGATAGCACCATTGTGCTGCCTGTCACTCAGGCCCATAACTGTGCAATACCTTTGTCACGGAGCTCCCTCTGGGGCCTCCTATCCAGGCTGTGCCTACACCTTGCATTTTCTTTTTGCGTAACATCCTGAACAATTGGCCTTTCCTATCCATCCGCGCAGCTAGAGCTCTTAGTCATCCTCTCCTGTCTCAGTTACTCCAAGATCCTTTTCTCTGACCTCACCTTGCGCATCTCCATTCAGAAGGAAAAAGCGCCCTCCTGGTCCTCGAACATGACTTATGAGGGAAGCTTGAAAGAACTGGGCATGTTTAATTTTGAGAAAAGAGTGAGTGGGGAACTGAGAACAGTCTTCAAATATGTCAAGGGTTGTTATAAGAGAGCAGTGATTAATTGTTCGTCACATCCACTGAAGGTAGGAGGAGAAGTAATTGGCTTGATCTGCTGCAAGGAAGGTTGAGGGTGGGTAATACAAAAACCTTTCCAGCGATAAGGATAGGGGAGTGCTGGAATGGATTACAAAGAGAGGTTGTGGAATTCTTGTCCCAGGAGGGTTTTAAGAACAGGTCAGACAAACTTCTGGCATATTTACACCTGATCCTGCCGCAGGGCGATGGGAATGGAGTAGATGACTTCTTGAGGTCCCTTCCAGCCTATATTAGAAGATTTTAGGATTCATTGCCTTAGCCCTTCGCTTTGATCACGTCTCCTGGTGGAGAATTCGGACCATTTTTGTGGATCGGCTGCGGGAACAAATTTTGTTCCTAGAGCCCTGAAAATCTGCAGATATCCATGGACCATTTTTGCGGATGGCAGATCGGATGCGGATATAAATTTTGTATCCATGCAGGGCTCTACCTGTCTTACTTCTGTCTATACCTACAACTTAAATCTATTTCGTACACAGTGACTACATCTGAAATAACATATGAGATCAACATAACAATGATCAATGAATGATAAAACGAATTAATTGGCTCCATGAACCACGGAGACTCTTCCTTTTCCATCCCCACCTGCAAGAGCCGCCGTCTCTCTTCTCTGCATGTTCTTTGGATCTTTGAATTTGTCCCTCCTGAAGTCACATGGCCTGATTCTTATTTTTCATTCTCCTTTGGCAGAAGAATTGGGCTGTGGCTCTTGAACTACACCATCTAATTTGCCAGCTTTCTCCACACACAGTGTTTTTTATGCTCCCTCCCTTTATACCTGACTCACTAGGTTCCCTAATACCGCAGGATGTGCTTTCCTGACATCTAATGCTGCTGAGATCCTGCCTTCAGTGATATCCCTGCCCTTCCTGGTCCTTACTCCACTGAACCCCCCGCAGCCCATGCTTCCTGTTCCCAGCTTCCCCTGGACTCTCTCTTTGGCTCTGGACCTGTCTGTCAGCAAGAAGCAGTGCCAGGGACACTTGCCCTCTGGCTGGAGTCTTCACTTTCTGGGAAATGCAGTTCCAGTCTCTGTTTTTTAGGAGCCTCTTTGATAATGAGTGTCTGGCTGTGTGTTTCCCAGCAAAGATGGGGATAGTTAAATCCCTCCTAAGCAGAGTGTTCTGCACCTTTGAGCACCTGGGGAGCTCGCCCTGTGATTTTATTGTTTAAAGTGGACTGGGGTTAAACTAATTGAATGTTTTTTATGATGATAAATGGCCTATGAATTCCCCTGATCTCCTTTGTTTTCTTTCCCTTGAGCAGGGTTTCCAGTTTCCCAACCCTCTGTGATCTTCCAGCTGGAACGAGGGGAACAGCCGTGGGTCCTGGATCTCCCTGGTTCAGTGGAAAGCGAGATCCTGGGAAGTCCCTGCACAGGTGAGGAAACATTAAACCAACCCAGAAACTGTAAGTGCCTGAGAGAACCGGCTGGGATTCCCCACACAGACTCTGTGAGCTCAGGACAGTCCCCAGCAGATCTCACTCCTGGCTTCCTACAGATGATGACTGACACCTTGGCTGGAGCTCCCTCCCTTCCTACTGAGTGTTTGGATGGGATGTGGGCAGGGCCGGCCTTGGAGAAATGGCACCCTGGGCAAACTTGCATTTTGGTGCCCCTGGCTCCCATGGGCTCCCTAGGCAACCCACGTTCCCTTCCCCCCAACCTCTGCACTGTGTCCCTTTGCCCCAAATGCCTGCTCCCCCTCCTGCACCCCTAATCCCTACACCCCTTCATTCCTAACCTCTGCCCCCCTCGTGCACCCCAACGCCTGCCCCCTCCTGAGCCCCTAACCCCTGCACTGTGCCCCCTTCACCCAGCCCTTGCACTCCACTCCTGTGCCGCAATCATTAATGATCTGGAGGATGGCGTGGACTGCACTCTCAGCAAGTTTGCTGATGACACTAAACTGGGAAGAGTGGTAGATACGCTGGAGGGTAGGGATAGGATACAGAGGGACCTAGACAAATTAGAGGATTGGGCCAAAAGAAACCTGATGAGGTTCAACAAGGACAAGTGCAGAGTCCAGCACTTAGGACAGAAGAATCCCATTCACTGTTACAGACTAGGGACCGAATGGCTAGGAAGCAGTTCTGCAGAAAAGGACCTAGGGGTTACAGTGGATGAGAAGCTGGCTATGAGTCAACAGTGTGCCCTTGTTGCCAAGAAGGCTAACGGCATTTTGGGCTGTAAATAGGGGCATTGCCAGCAGATCGAGAGATGTGATCGTTCCCCTCTATTCAACATTGGTGAGGCCTCATCTGGAGTACTGTGTCCAGTTTTGGGGATCCCACACTACAAGAAGGATGTGGAAAAAATGGAAAGAGTCCAGCAGAGGGCAACAAAAAATGATTAGTGGGCTGGAGCACGTGACTTATGAGGAGAGGCTGAGGGAACTGGGATTGTTTAGTCTGCAGAAGAGAAGACTGAGGGGGGATTTGATTGCTGCTTTCAACTCCCTGAAAGGGGGTTCCAAAGAGGATGGATCTAGACTGTTCTCAGTGGTAGCAGATGACAGAACAAGGAGTAATGACCTCAAGTTGCAGTGGGGGAGGACTAGGTTGGATACTAGGAAAAACTATTTCACTAGGAGGATGGTGAAGCACTGGAATGGGTTCCCTAGGGAGGTGGAGTCTCCTTCCTTAGAGGTTTTTAAGGCCCGGCTTGACGAAGCCCTGGCTGGGATGATTTAGTTGGGAATTGGTCCTACTTTGAGCAGGAGGGTGGACTAGATACATCCTGAGGTCCCTTCCAACCCTGATATTTTATGGTTCTATGCAGCCCTTCACTGCTACCCCCTGCACCACTCTCCTGTGCCCCCAACCCCTGCACTGTGCCCCCTTTGCCTCTAACCCCGGCATCCCCCCCTGCACCCAAGTGGGAACCTGACCTGGATGCACAAAGCAGCTGGCATTGCTGCTCGCTCCCCCACTGGACTGCTGCTCCCCTGCCCCACACAGCCCTGGGGGGCTGGGAGAGGGGAGCAAGGAGCGACGTCAGGGCTTCCTGCACCCAGGTCACTTTCCCTGCAGGCTGTGTAAGGGGAGGGCAGGAGAGCAGCTGCTCCTGATGTCTCAGCACTGCCCAGGTGGGGAAGTGACCTGGATGCAGGGAGCCCTGGGGGGTGTGTGTGTGTTAAGGGGAGGATATGAAGGAGTATGTGTATGTTGAAGGGAGTGTGTGAAGGACTGTGTGTGTGTGCGCGTGTGTGCCTGGGTGAGTGAGCGCACTGTCTCTTTAAGAAAGTTCTCAGGGTCAGGAGCCTGAACTAGGCTTGTTCAGACACAAGCAGCTGCCGGCAGCTCCGGCCCCAGAGAGGCAGCAGCACATGCAGATTCCCCCATCCCGGCACCCCAGCTCAGTGGAAGCCGGGTACCCGGGTGGAGGGGAGGGGGACACCCCACCATCAATCAGCACCTCCCCCCTGCAGAGCAGTCAGGAGGATGCTCCCAGTCGGGGGTGGACGGGGCGACTCCGGGGGTGAACGGGGCGTGGGGGTACAGGAACAGCAGCAGCTGCACACGTGGAGCAGGGCGGAGAGGGGCCCCCTCTGCTCCGGAGCAGTCACCTGGCTCTGACGGCTGGTCGTCCAATTTCCCCCTGCAGCTCAGGTCTATCCCACTCCCCCGCGCTGCTGCTTATCTGCCTCCCTGTGCCGCTTTCATCAGCCCAGCGAGCCTCTCGGCAGCAGGTCAGGTGGGAATCCAAACCCTGCGCCCGGCACCCCCTTGGGTGGGGCACCCGTACGGCCCCCCCTAAAGGCCAGTCCTGGGTGGGGAGCAGAATTTATCCCCTCCACTGTCCCCTGTGGGGAAGAGTTTGGGGGAGTTCAGTCCCCGATTTTTATTTTCTGTCTCTCCAGCACTTACTTGGGTTTGTTCTCTGCCTTTCCATCCTGTCGGAGAAAAACTCAGTTCTCGCTTTTTGTTTGGGTGCAGCAAAATCAAATACTTTATTATTTCTCCAGTAATTACAATGGAGGGAGAGAGTGCCATAGGACACAGGGTCACCCCAGTCCCAGACAGGTCTCTCAACTGGTAAACAATTACAGCAAGCTTTATACCTTTGTTACAGACAATTTCTAGCAATAATACAGACGGTAAAAAGCAACAAATACATTTTCTTTATACATAAGCCTTTCTGCTATCTTATTTGTCTCACTCCTAAGAAAAGCAAGACTGCATATTCGGTTATCTGAATTGCAAGGTCGTAATAACTTTTCACACAGTTCACTCTGTCTCACATTATCTTGCTTCTACAAATCTCACATCATTAGGGTCACAGCTAGCCTAACTCATGCTAACTAACTGACATGCATTAAGATCCCTTCAAATCCTTGTTAATTATTTCCTGGCTTCCACAATCCCCAATTCTGAGATTTCTCCTCTCTTCTAGCAGGTGATGGGGTCGTGAGGGAGAGCGAGGAGCAGAATCCTCACCAGGAAGATGCTGAGCTTGCCGAAGCAAATGGGGAATTACTGCGAAGATCCAAAGGGAATGTGTCCAGCCCCCATGAGCAGGGAAAAGCTGGTGAAAATTACCACAGACCAGAGGGAGAGCAGGGAAACCACTCAGAGGAGAGAGTGGATGAACCCATTAATTGTCAGGGACCTCACAGGGACCTCAAGGAAACTACGTCCCAGGAGAAAATCCTCACGGAAAAGCGAGAAAATACATGTAGTGAGTGTGGGAAAAACTTCCATTACCGCTCAGCCCTTATTCGACATGAGATAATCCACACGAAAGAGACACCCTACAAATGCTGTGAGTGTGGGAAAAGCTTCAATCGTACCTCAGCCCTTAGTAGGCATCAGCGAATACACAGAGGAGACAAACCCTATGAATGCTGTGAGTGTGGAAAAAGCTTCACTCAGAGATATACCCTTAACTCTCATCAGAGAATCCACACAGAAGAGCGACCCTACGAATGCTGCAAGTGCAGGAAAAGCTTCACTCAGAGATCAGCCCTTATCTCTCATCAGACAACGCACACGGGAGAGCGACCCTACGAATGCTGTGAGTGCGGGAAAAACTTCACCCGAAGCTCAAACCTTACTAGGCATCAGAGGATCCACACAGGAGAGAGACCTTATGAATGCCGTGAGTGCGGGAAAAGTTTCAGTCACTTCTCCTCCCTTATCTCTCACCAGAGAGTCCACACAGGAGAGAGACCCTACGAATGTTGCGAGTGTGGAAAAAGCTTCTCTCGGAGCTCACACCTTACTATGCATCAGAGGATCCACACAGGAGAGAGACCCTATGAATGCAGTGAGTGCGGGAAAAGTTTCACTCACCTCTTCTCTCTTATCTCTCACCAGAGAGTCCACACGGGAGAGAAACCCTATGAATGCAGTGAGTGCGGGAAAAGCTTCTCTCGGAGCTCAACCCTTGTTACACATTACAGAGTCCACACCGGAGAGAGACCCTATGAATGCTGCGAGTGTGGGAAAAGCTTCACTCATAGCTCAGGCCTTTCTAAGCATCAGAGAATCCGTAAAGGAGATAAACTTCATAAAAACCTTCTCTAGAGCTGTCAGGAGATTTTCCTTTAATTCTTTTGACAGTTCCCAGGTAGTGAGTGTTAAGGCAGTTTGCATCTTTTGCACACTGTAGACCCTCAGCTCCCACACATGAGTTGCCCACTTTTGAAGCTCGCCCGTCTTTGGGGTGGATCCTGTGGTCCTTTGTATCAACTCCATTGTCCTGCGAGTCGTTGGAGTGTGTGTCCTTTCTACCAGGAATGTCATCACCCCAGGTGGGGGAGATGGTGGGTGTCTTCAACCAGCTACGTTGAGATAAAATCTACCTGGGTCTCATCACTGTGGTTGTCATGGAGTTAGCTAGCTTGAGTTCACTTTCCTGATGTAATAAGACAGCTATTCTTGCAGTAAAGACATGGACTATGGATAGTCAGTGGGGTTATCTAGCACATTTCCTCCTGATCTGACCTAATCACCGTCACATTTCCTTGTCTAAACAAACCTGGAGATTCACATTTGTACTCCTCCTCCCAGTGCAAAGTTATTGTTAGAGACGTCAAGTTCCTCTTTGAGGACAGATTGTCTCATTCCCAGTTGTTCTCACATTACCCTGGATTGTGCAGAACAGCAGTTATTTTGTTGACTTTTTTTCTCATTTAAAATATATTTAAATATGAAGAAGAGCTGGAGCAGTGTCAGGGAAATAAGGGTCATTTTAGGCTCTGTGACACTGGAAGGAGATGGGGCGACTCAGACATTCCATCCTTCCCCATCACCCCAGAACTGTTACCTTGTGCCTGAGCCATGCACAGTTCACCCCTTCGTATTCCTTCGCTTCCCAACGTGTCTGGTGGGGTCATGTTCTTGGCTGTCCATGCTTGGGAATGGTGCTTGTACACGTCTTTGATCCTAAATCAGAGTCAGTCTGGCAGGAGATGAAAGTGTCAGACTTGATAGGGGATTTCAAATGGATCCCAAGCACCGTTCAAATCCCCTTTTCCCTCAATGGCAAAGCTGCTTCTGGGAAGGTCGGCTGTTTTTTCTCCCGTTATGAAGGTGCTAAAACTCCTGTAAATAACACTAATGAGAGAGGTATCAGAGGGGTAGCCATGTTAGTCTGGATCTGTAAAAGCAGCAAAGAATCCTGTGGCACCTTATAGACTATCAGACTTTTGGAGCATGAGCTTTCGTGGGTGAATACCCACTTCGTCGGATGCATGAGAAAGCGCTGGGTGAAGCAGGTTTCAGTGGATCATGGGAGAATCTCTCATCCTGATTCTGAGACATCAGATGTAACCTAGTCTGGAATTTCACTTTAAATTAAAATGAAAGTGTCTTCTACCTCTCTGTGATATGGGTTTTCTATCTTTCATGAAGGCTCCTTGGTCATATAACTGCATGTTAGTTTTGTTTGACAGAATGTAGCTCAGATTTTTTGGGAAATTTCAGACAAATTACCATTTTTTTTACTTCAGGTTTGTTTTTTCCCCCCTATTCCTGCATGATGACATGGAGAAAATTCAAATGCAGTTCAGTCAACAGGAGAGAATACTCCAAGCTGTTGGACATATTATCAAAGAAACAGTCGTATGTTTAAATCTCCATTCTGAAAAGGTGAACAGCAGCAGACCCCAAATGGGTGCAACTGACCGAAGTAAGTGCACAGGGTAGTTCAGTTGTTTAAGTCAATATTGTCTCAGATGATCCAGGGATAGAATTCCACAGCAAGTGATTCGGAACTAGGAAAACGCCCAGGTATTTGGTTCCCAAGGTGTTCGTGACCCAGTCCCTACAGGAGGTTACTCCTGCAGAAATCTCCTAGCTAATCCCAACATTTGGGAAATGCTGTCTGTGATGAGGTGCATCCACCCTGCACTGGCACTGCTAGGGTTAACTGCACCGTGTGGGCTGAAGAGGCCACACCCCCTCACCCTCTCTGGGCATGCGCCGACTGGAGACGGAGTATAAACGGGAGCAGCTCAGCCTGGGCGGACTGGGGAGAACAAACCTATGTTGTTGGCACAGGGTGCGGGTGGGGGAGAGCCCAGGGCTGGGGTGGTAGGGGGCTGTGGGGGAGGGGGGAAGCCCAGGGCTCGGTCAGCAGGAGCATGTGGCGGGGACCCCAGGGCTGAGGTGGGGGCAGCCAAAAATTTTTTGCTTGGAACGGCAAAAAACCTAGAGCCGACCCTGCCTCCATGCACTGTGCGGTAGGTAGGAGCGGATCATTATTATCCCTACTTGAAAGAGGGAGAAGCTAAGGCTGAGAAAGGAGAATTGACTTGTCTTAGGTCACACGGCCAGTCAGTGGCAGAGTTGGGAATAAGACCCAAGAGCCCTGATTTTCAAACTAACCATCGGATCTTGAATTTCAGACATTGAATGACCTGAATAAAGTGCTCTGATGAGCTCCAGACCAACAACAGTGCACAGGAATTATTCAGCAAGTATTTGAGGAGAACTGCAAGGTTAGAGAGAATTGTGAACTGCTCAGAGACCATTAATGCAGAGAAGCAGCAAAATTCATCAAACATAGAACTGGTTCTGACTTATTTCCTTGGTCTTAAGAGAGAACAACAAGGACCCGAGTCTCGTCCCTGTCAATAACCCCCTGCTCAGCCAATCAGGGATAGAGACTGAGGACGGGCGGCTGAGGATTCTCACCAGCGAGCCCAAAGGATGGCCCAGGTCACTGGTGGGGATCACTGCCCGAGCACTATTTCAGCCCCATATTTTTGGGTGGACCTCCCACTGGGGGAGCTGCAGAGCACTCCCCCGCAACACACGCGCGCACACACACACACACACGCCCCCTCCTGGTGTTGGGAGGGGAACAGGTAAAAGGACAAAGGAAGCAAAAGACAAAGAGAAAGGAGGGAGGGAGGGAGGGATGGAGGAAAAGATGAAACAAAAAGAACAAACCCCAATGTCCCCAGTGATTCTAAGGGACAGAATCCCAGGTGCGCAATAAAATTCTGCCTCCTTAAGCTCGAGTTTTCCATGCCCAGAATTCAACTGTCACCAGATGGATCAGACTGAACAGGTTTCAAACCTCCAGGAGGCTCTTACCTTCTAAACAGGGATGGCTGTTTTCTAGTAAAATCACTAAGAGGGAAGGAGAAAACTCGAAAGAGGTTCCTCCTGGCGCTCACGTCCGTGAACCCGAATACTCTCTCAGTCCTCAAAGAGAGACCTGGAGAAGGAGACTTGCTGAAGCAAAGCCACAGGGGTCTCTGAGGTTTCCCTGTCTTGCCTCCCTGATGTCAGCATCTCTCTGTGAGGTCACCACCTCTGACCAATAGGCTGAGGTCCTGCAAAAGGCCTTTGTGATGTCACTGCCACACCCCTCCCTTGCTGGGCTAATGTCCTGCCCCTGGCCAGGCACTTTGGAGGTTTGAGCTACTCCCTGTGGATCACCCCACTCAAGGAGCGTTCGTTCTAGGCAGCAAGCCGGCTAGACAGGGAAACATCAGACGCTGCTCCCAATGTTACACTCATATTTTCAGAAATTAGTTGACTTTATTGCCAGAAAAAGACCATTAGAGCATCTAATCTGACCCCCTGCATATCACAGGCCTCCTGTAGGACACAATAGCTACTTTTGAGGCAAACACATTCCAGAAAGGCATCTAGTCTTCATTAAATGACATCAGGAGATGGAGAATCCACCACTTTCCTTGGAAGCTTGCTCCTGAACATAATGGAGAATGGAAATGAATTTTTTTTTCTTTTTTTTAAGAGGGCACCTGGGTTTGAACAAAGGACCACTTGATCTGCAATCAAACACTCTACCACTGAGCTGTACCCCCATTACAACAGGAGTATGGAATCGTGATCTCCAGGACTTTGAAGGACAGACCCTGCTTCATCGAGCTCCTTTGCCATTCCCAGACCACAGGTGGTTTTAAAAATGGGGTTTGATTAAACTTCTTAAATGGGGTAAACACCACAGCTTGCACCCCCACTGCTATAGCTTCTCCCCATGACTGAGCTGCCACCTCCTGGGGAAGTGGATTGACTACACCAACAGGAAAACTCTCCCCCCTCAGCATGGAGCAGTGGTTCTCAAGCTGTGGGTCAGGACTGCAAAGTGCGTCGTGACCCTGTTTTAATGGGGTCACCAGGGCTGGCATTAGACGTGTTGGGTCCTGGGGCTGAAGCCAAAAGTCTGAGCTCCCCCACTCAGGGCTGAATCCCTCAGGCTTTGGTTTTGCCCTCCCCCCACTGGGGCTCAGTCTTTAGCACTTCCCCCCCCCCCCCCGAGTGGGGGGACTTGGTGCTTGGTCCCTCTTTCCAGGGCTACGTATTAAGTTATTTTGGCAGAAGGAGGTTGCAGTGAAAGGACGTTTGAGAAACCCTGGCATAGAGCATCTCCATTACTGAGCTGCAGCAGCATAGACTCACTGTTTGTTTGAAATATTGACCTATCCTTAGCCTCTGAATATGTCTAGGCTTGGCTCCCTATGGCACTGTTGTGATCAGACCCTGGAAGTACAGCCATGGAGACACCACACACCAGCCTTGCCTAGCTGGCAAGGATCAAACCTCCACAGAAACACGCTGTGGTTGCTAACCCAGCTACCTAAGGCCTCAGCCACAACCAACTTAACAGAGGGGCCTTTCTACACTCTGGTTCTGTTCTCACTAAAGGGTCATTACAAATTGTTTGCTCAGACCAGCTTCCCCAGCACACTCACTGCTGTGCAACTCTGTACGTGTGGCCATGGCTGAACAGCAAGAATTCCTGCCCATTTCCCTACTGGCTAGAGCATGATTAGAATGTGTTTGTGGTTAATGATGTTGCTGTAGATTGTTCATTCCCTGCCTTGGCAATTCAGACAGTCCCTTTTTTCCCATTGTATTGCCAGCACCTCTGGGAGTCCAATAACAGAGGCAGGTTTTCTCTGGGCATTGAGATTTTTGAGGACGTTGGTGGCTCCTTTCTTTCCTCACCCTGGAGAAACTCAGCTTTTTATTCCGTCCTTGATGACTCATGGAATAACAGCAGCAGCATGAAGAGGAGAGTGAATATCTCACTGCCAGGGAGAAGGTGGATGCATTCCCTCTGTCTGACCATTGCCAGTGCAGGAGAGAAGGTTTCATTGGAATCAAATGCCCTGGCTCAGACAATAGACCCAGGGAGGTTTTGCTGTTCATGGATCTGTGCGAAGGAAATTGTGTGTCTGTGTGAAAATGAGGAGGGATATGAAATGCCCACGTGGTGGTGCCTAAGGCAAAAGGGAACCCTAGAGGATTAGAACAGGATAAGTTCTCAAGCAACATGTTTCTTACTTTGCCCATCTGTTAGGTTTGATTATTATCGATGGAAAGATTTTGCCATTGGGTCGTGTGTTTACATAGAAATTGACATTTACCAACAAATACGTAATTCTTCCAAGCCTGCCTAGTCTGCTGGTGGTGAGTTTAGAGGGACACACTCACTCTCCCCGCCCCCCATGCCAGGCCTGTGCTCTCCAGAATGTCAACTTCCCACAGAGCTGGGATCCTTCCCTCATCTCCCCCAGACCACTGCCCCACCCCCACTTCTGGGGTCACTTCCCAACACTGTCCAACTCCCCTGCTGGCAGGATCCCTTCCCATTCCTTTCATCGCCTGCCTCCCCTCTGAGCAAAAGCTCTGCATTGTTCCTACAATGGGAATTGAACCCACGCCGCCTGCGTGAAAACCAGGAAGCCAGATCACAAGACCATATGGGACTTGTATAGTCAATAGCACGTTTACACATTCACACCCAATAATTCAAAGTAGCCATTCAAAAAAACTTCAAAAACAGACTTCAAAGAGAAATTGCAGAGTTGCAATTGATTTGCAAACTTAACACCATTAATTTGAGCTTGAATAAGGACTGGGAGTAGCTGACTCACAACAAAAACAATTTTCCCTCTCTTGGTATTGACACCTCCCCGTCAATTATGGGGAGAGGACCACATCCACCCTGACTGAATTAGCCTTCAACACTGGTTCTCCCCTTGTACGGTAACTCCCGTCACGTCATGTTCCAATCTATATTTATGCCTCTATCTGCAATTTTCACTCCATGCATCTGAAGAAGTGGGCTTTTTACCCATGAACGTTTATGCCCAAATAAATCTGTTAGTCCTTAAGGTGCCACCGGGCTCCTCATTGCTTTTAATTCTAAGCTGATCTTAACCCTTTCAGTACCCTTACAAACTCAGATGCTTCTCACCACAGGCTGGCTGGTGGCTTTTCAGCCAGGCTCTCCCCTTTCATCAGCGCTTCAGTTGCTTGGTGTGGGGGTGTCTGTAGATGTAGGTGACAGAGAGAGATAAAGCCTGGCAAATGTCTCTCCTTTTATCATGTCCTTTCTTCCCTCATGGCTTTGCCCCCCCCTCAGAGTCAGGTGAGCATCACTGCGTCTCTCCAAGCAAGTCTGAGCAATTCCCCTGGGGTGTCCTCATGCAGGTGAGTCATTGCATTGTAGCTCCCTTGCTGGGCAATGGCTGTCGATGGGTTGTTTGACACCCTGTCCGGGTGTTGGTTACTTTCCTTGCTGTTGCCACTGGGGAGCTAATATTTGGCTGACTCCCCCACCTTACAGCACAGTGACAACCACACTGCACAATTCTCATAACTTCATATGCATGAATGGTCTACATCTATGGGTAGAGAAATGACTTTCAGCAGATCATATCCTTTCCCTGATACCTTACAAGTCATGCTCTATATGTAAGATCACGATGATTATGGGGGTTACAGCAAAGGTATAGAATGTCACACTGAGATTCTATGTTCATTTGTTCTGTAACAGCATTACAGAGATCCAATGACTGACCGATGGCATTTTCAAGTGCTAAAATAGCAAGCGATGTTGGTCTCTCATTGGCCATCAGCGACTGAAGATGTGGTTTAATGAGCCGGAGCTTCAAGGCGAGGGTGGCTCTGTCCACTGACTTCCATTGCGCTGCTGGGCATCAAGTCCCTGGTGGCCAATATGTGACGCTGGGAGAAGAGAATGGGGTGGCAAGTGCCGGCAGGACTTTTGCCACCAGGGTCTAGCTGCCCAACTTCCTCCTGGTACTGCTGGCCCCCTGTCGCCTTCAGGTAACCCAGGAACTAAGGCAGGAATAGGGCGAGGAAGCAAGTAAAGCCGAGCAAGGAAGGCAAAAGTGAATCTTGTGTTCATGGGCCGCTCACAATGACGTCCTTTTTCTGTGCCATAGCTGACAACAACATCCCAGACAGAAAAGCAGGAGGCCAAAAAGAAACCGAGCAGCTGCTGAAGTAGTTCAGTTGGGAGCGTGCTAGACCAACAGGCTCTTCTATCCCCCTTTGTGCATGGGTGGGATGTTTTCTGAAAGTGCAGCAGTTCCTTTAACTGCCACGAATCCCTCATTTCAGGCTATGCAGCAGGAAAAGGCAGCATGGGCTTCTGCACCGAGTTGGCCCACCTGACCTTTCATTCTTCTCTTGCTCTTTGTCAGCAAGGGGAAGAAAAAGAAGCTGTCCCTCAAGCTGGAGTCACAAGGGCGACGTAAGGACGACTTCCTGAGCGCCAGCTCCAGTCCTCTGCTCTGCCAGCTGACCCATCGAAGGGCTGTCACCACTTTCTCCAGGTTTGTCCATCGGTCTGTGCTAGGGTGAACAACAGCCAAGCAGATGGAGTTTCTGTAGTGTAGTTGTTATCACGTTTGTCTAACACGCAAAAGGTCCCTGGTTCAAAACCAGGCAGAAACATGCTGGCTTCCTTTTCCCAGATCCCCTTGCTGTTCAGGAAGATGCTCCTCCTTCTCCTATTGGCCTGTCCCTGGGATAACTCCAACCCCTGCATGACAGAGGGTGCTGACAGCAGTGGAGAAAGCACCTTGGCATCAGGCTGGAGAACCTAGAGGAGTGCGGCGTGTCACCTTTTGGAGGCTTGTGGCTTGGCCTCCTCTGCCCTGGGAGGTTGGCCGGTGGAGGCCGGCTCTTCCTGCTGGCCTCCTCTGCATGACTTGCCAAAGGAGGAAGTGAGGCAGGAATGGGCAAAAGAGGAAAGTGGAGCTGAGGAAGGCAGGGCAGAAAGTAAGCACATCATTGCGGCTAAATGGGGTTAGTAGAGCGTCACCATTCGTTCTGCAAAGCCGGGGGAGGTGCGGTTGGCTGCTGGGAGGCAGAATCCTGTGCCTGCCTGTTGGCTTCCCAGGGGTGGCTCCTTGCAGCCCAGGAGAAGCGGGGTTCTGGGGGGAAGGAAAAGCAGCAATGGCGAGGCTGAGTGGGCTCCTTTCTGGCCGAGATGGTGGGCTGTGGGGGGTCTGGGAGTTGCCTGTAAGCCGTAAGTGGACTTGGTGCAGTGAAAACCGCTGCTCCATTCTGGCTGACCTGGGGGCGCCATTGATGACATGGGAGTGGGGGCAGGGCGCTGGCTGTGAGCAAAAGGGGTCCAGGAAGCCCCAGCCTGCCCCTCCAGGGACCGAGTCTTCTTCTTCTCTCCTGCCATGGGGAGCCCGGCCTTAAGCCTGCCCAGCATGCGCTGCAGCTCGAGCATTAAGCCTTCCTGTGGCATAACCGAACTACGGCCTAGTGTAATCAGGTGTAAAGTTTAGATTGTGAATTTATCTTTAATTTCCATGGTAACTTACTTTGATCTTTTATGCCTACCACTTATAATCCTTAAAACTCCATCTTTCTGTAGTTAATAAATCTGTTTTATGCTGTACTTAAACTGGTGTATTTTGCTTGAAGTTCTTGGGAAATCGCAGCTTCGTTACAAGGCTGGTTCATGTACGATTCACGGTGAGGGAGGGGTGGACCCTGCGTAATAAACTCACACTGATCAGGCTTCTGATTAAGGCAAGATGGTATGATCCAGGGGCGCAAGGCTGCAGAGCTGGGGGAAATTGGCGGGAGGCTCTCTATCTACCATTAGTGTTATGAGTGTCTGGGAGAAGCATTCATGCAACTCAGCTGGATGTGTCCCTACCTGTGGATGTCTGTGTAAGTGCAATATCTGCCAGAGATTCACAGCTCCTCACAGCATCATAGTGTGAAAGGGAGCTCAGGGGTCCCACTGTTCAGGTTGCATCCCATAGATCCCATCACAGACTTTCAACAACCACAGCAGATGTTCACTGAAACAGTGAGAGAGATGGCAAAATAGTGATCTCCAGTGCCTGCAGACATCAAATTATCAGGAATTCTGCGCACAGAGAGGACCCTGCAAGTGGAAAATGCCTTTGGAAAAGACCCTTCTGTCCCCAGCTGTGGTCGTACAGTGCTTAGTGCTCTGCGTTGTGGCCTCAAGAGTCATGGATGCAAGTTGAGTTATGGCGACCTTTTCCTTGTCTCCACATTTCTTAGGTGCCTCCTTCCAACACTTGTCAGAAAAAATGACCGGTTTCTTTTGAAAGCATTTGCATTGCAAGGCAGAGGCAGTCCTCTCTGTTTCCTCAAAAGATTGACCAAAAGGTGGGAGGAGTGGACACATTTGGCAAGGCACTACTGGGTGCTGCATCTCTAACCTCCACTTTACCTGGCAGGTGCCTCTGGGACTTTTCTCCCAGCGGCTCCATTTTTCATCAGTGACAATCAAAAGGAAGATGACATGACATCTGTGTGCAGATATCCTCAGCGAATCACAAGGACGTGTGGCGCAGGCTCTTGTGTTGCAGCAATTGTAGTTGAAGCAACCACCATGCTAATGCCAGTCACAGCAGCCTTTTCATCAGCTCCAAGCTTGTGATCTGATTCTTTCCAATGTTTCTCTCCAAAGAAACCTTTTCCTTAGCAAGCAATTACTTGGATACCAAGGGAGGTCTCTTCTGTTTCCTGGAAAGAGACAGGAAAATGTGAGCAGAGGAGACAAAAGCCATAGAACAAGGCACCACTAGGAGTTGAACCCAGGATCTCCTGTTTACTAGACAGGTACTTTAGCCAGCTAAGCCATGGTGCCTGCCTCAAGAAAGTACTTGCAACTGTTCCATTTGATGGTCCAGGACAACACCTGCAAATTCCAAACTACAGACGTTCCCCATTTCCCTCAAGACTTGCAAGGAAGAACTGGCAGGCCAAGCCAGGATCTCCTGGTTACTAGGAAGTCACTTCAGCCAGCTCTTCCCAAAGATCACTATCCAGAGACCTTTAAACAGACACTGCAGATGTTCACCGACAAAGAGATGCCAAAATGGAGTTCTCCACTGCCTGCAGCCATCATGCTACCAGGAGTTCTGTGCACAGAGAGGCCCCTGCTGGTGGGAACAAGACACCACTGGGAGGCTTTGGTAGAGACTCTTCTGACACCAGCCGTTCTCATATACTGTTTAGCACTTTGTGTTGTGGCTTCAGCATCCAGAGATGCCAGTTCAGTTAGGGGACATTTTTCCTATCTCCACATTTGTCTAATGGCTCCTTTCAACTCTTGTCACCAAAAAGACCTGTTTCTTTTGCAAGCAATGTACAGCTAAGCAAAGGCAGTCTTCTCCATTTCCTCAAAAATCACCAAGCTGTGGGGAGAGGAGACACATTCAGCCAAGCTGGATGCTGAATCTCCTCTTTCTTCAGCAGGTGTCTCTGAAGGACACAAATCTCCACTGTGTAGAGGAAAGGAATAGGAGTTTATTACACACAGTGCTGGCGGAGTGGGCTTATTAGGCTCAGAGACACTATTAATTAATTAATTACAATAGAATATATAGATTTTCCATGGGTGGGGGAAAGTGACGGCGTAGGCAGTTCCAAACCCTGGGATAGGTTTTGCAGCAAGACAAGATAGCACAGTAGCCAATGGTTAACAGGTTACATAATGTCTCCACCCATGGTCTCAAGTTAGCAAGTTAACATTTCATTAATACTTTGATAATATGTTATTAGTATAAAATATATAGGTTGAATTCCGATTTGAGGTCCATAGGAATGGGGCAACTCCTTTGATTGTCCAACAGGTACATTCCTAGGGGTTAAAGCAAAGAAAGAGTGAAAGTATATGGCAATAAAGATTGTTTTCTGTGTGTCTTAAGGCAGGCATTGGTCCCTTGGAAGGGAGGTGGAAGGATGCCATATCTTATACTGACGTGCCAACTTTTCATAAACTCAAGGTTGGATTTGTGGGAAGAACGTCTCCCTAGAGAAGAAACAAACACAATAGGAATAGGGATTCTTTGCTCAATCTGCAACTCTGAATAAGACACAATTATTTAGTTCTAAGCTCCAACACCTGGCAATTTGCTGACCAGGCCTATCTTAGCAAGCAAGGCTTTCTGTTTAACCCCAGCTTTCTCTTAGCTGGTCACTATTTGCTAGGCCTCTGGTCCCCTGACCATACTCTGGACTTTGGGTCTGGAAAAGAACTGGCACAATCCATAGACCAGGTTGTTATATAAAATGCACATGGATTAGAACCCTTCACATACAGTAATGGCAAAGTTCTTGGTTCAGGCTTGTAGCAGTGATGGAATAAACTGCAGGTTCAAATCAAGTCTCTAGAGTACATCCCCCACTGGGATGGGTCATTCAGTCCTTTGTACAGAGCTTCAGTTTGTAGCAAAGTCCCTCCAGAGATATGAAGCAGGATTGAAGACAAGATGGAGATGAGGCATCAGCCTTTTATAGTCTCTTGCCATGTGGTCTTTGCTTTCTTTGTCCCAAGGACACTGTATCCAGCACGTGGCACAGAAAAACCTTAGAGTTCTCTCCATAGGCAGGTCCCTGCAGACCTTGCTGAGTCACAAGGCGTATCTGCCTTCTCTCAATGGGTCGATTGTGTAGCTGATGGTCCTTAATGGGCCATCAAGCAGGCGAGGCAGAACTGACACCAACTTGTCCGGAGTGTTTCCCAGAAGCATATCACAAGTTTGAAATACAGGCAGCATAGAGCCAATATTCATAACGTCGACTACAAAAATGATACACATCTAGAGATAGCATCATTATAATCAACCAATCAGAACCTCTCCATGGACCCCTTACACGACAACCTTTCTACAATTTTGGCTGCAAATATAGAACAGTGGTCACAACGGTGATCTATAGTTACAGATTATGTCAGTAACGTCACAGGAGGTGACACGGCATCATTGAGACTGATATTGGAATACTGCCTCCAGTTTTGGTGTCCTCATTTGAAAAAGATGTTGTGAAATTGGAGCTGGGGCAGCAAAGAGCCACCAAATGTTCTGAGGGCTGGAGAAAAATGCCTTCTAGGGAGCTATTGAAAGAGCTCAACCTGTTTAGCTGATCAAAAGAAGATTGAAAGGTGACTTCATTGAAGTGTTGAAGTGCCTTAATGGAGAGAAAAGATTGGGTATTAAAGGGCTCTTTAATCTAGCAGAGAAAGGAATAACAAGACCTAATGGCTGGAAGGTGAAAAGAGACAAATTCATATCACAACTAAGGCACAAAAATTCAACAGCGAGGATGATTCACCACAGGAACAAGCTACCAAGGAAAGTGGTGGATTCTCCATCTACTGATGTCATTTCATGAAGACTAGATGCCTTTCTGGAATGTGTTTGCCCCCAAAGTAGCTCTTGTGTCACACAGGAGGCCTGTGATACGCAGGGGGTCAGATTAGATGCTCTAATGGTCTCTTCTGGCCATAAAGTTGACTAATTTCTGAAAAACTGAGTGTAGCATTGGGAGCAGCGTCTGACGTTTCCCTGTCTAGCCGGCTTGGTGCCTAGAACGAACGCTCCTTGAGTGGGGTGATCCACAGGGAGTAGCTCAAACCTCCAAAGTGCCTGGCCAGGGGCAGGACATTAGCCCAGCAAGGGAGGGGTGCGGCAGTGACATCACAAAGGCCTTTTGCAGGACCTCAGCCTATTGGTCAGAGGTGGTGACCTCACAGAGAGATGCTGACATCAGGGAGGCAGGACAGGGGCGAGGGGCCAGGGAAACCTCAGAGACCCCTGTGGCTTTGCTGTAGCAAGTCTCCTTCTCCAGGTCTCTCTCTGAGGACTGAGAGAGTATTCGGGTTCACGGACGTGAGCGCCAGGAGGAACCTCTTTCGAG
Source organism: Mauremys mutica (assembly GCF_020497125.1). Taxonomy (NCBI): domain Eukaryota; kingdom Metazoa; phylum Chordata; order Testudines; family Geoemydidae; genus Mauremys; species Mauremys mutica. The sequence goes on from NW_025423117.1 coordinate 24,421, forward strand.
TTTTCTCCTTCCCTGTTAGTGATTTTACTAGAAAACAGCCGTCCCTGTTTAGGTGGGGTGTCACAGTTCGGATGCCGGTGGCCCCCCCATGTATGGAAGTTCCCGCCCCCTGCTCTGTGTTCGCAGGGCCGGAGAGCAGCATTCCACGGCAGAGATTTGCTCCTGGCTGCCAGAGCAGAGCAGCAGGCTCAGCTGCCAGAACTTCCTGGAGCTAGGAAAGGGGAGAGGCCAAGCCTCTTTAGCAGGAATGCAGGGCAGGTGAGTTCACGGCGGGCATTGTGGGACACTGGCGGAGGCCAGTTATGGTGATTTAATGACCAGCAGCATTTACACTGGCACTCTGTCACTGTAAGTTTGCTGCAAAAAGCTCTAGGCCTCTCATCGAAGTGGTTTTATTTTGTCACCAAAACAGGGCAGTTTTGTCGCCAGACGTGGCATTGCAGTGTGTACACCAGCCACACCAAGCTGCCGACCGAGGGAGCGTTGTGTGTTCTTCACACACCTGAGCAATATATTTCTGCTGAAACAACTTTGTAGTGCAGACCTGGCCAAAGATTCACTCACACACACAGCTTGCAAGGAAAACGTCACCTGCTCCTCTGCTTTGCAGAATCCAAACACAAGGAAAGCTTGTCAGGTCCTGGTGGAGATGGCAGGGAGTCAGGTGTGGGCAGACACTATGTCTTACACCTAGGCAGGCACCATGGCTTAGCTGGCTAAAGCACCTTCCTTGTAAACAGGTGATCCTGGGTTCTACTCCCAGTGGTGGCTTTTGGGGCACCTGCTATTGGCTACTGTCAGAGGACAAGATTCAGAGCTAGATGGGCCTTTGGTCTAGCCTAGTGTGGTTTTTCTCATGGTTTTAATTACACTCACGGGCACTGACGATAGAGTTACTGAAAGTTTGGGAGTTAGGCACTGGTAGATCAGTGGTCCAAGCCCCTTGTAGACACCCCCCTTCCCTCTGGGACAGGGGCAGGTCTGAGCTCTCGCACCAAAGGCTCATTGTGGCTGCCAGAACCTGTGAGTGGCTCATTTCATTTGCACCCTGGGTTGAGTCCTGCTTTGTGCACCGTGTCTGAGAATGAAAATCCTAAACCGCCCTTTGAAATGACGAATGCAGCAGGACGTGTCATTGTCCCTGCCCCAAAGCAGACAGACCAATGGAGAAATGCCGTCGAGTCCAAGGTAATACTTCACTGCGGTTTTACCATTTCCACTTGCTAAACTCCCTCCTATCTGCCCAGCCCAGGTGTCCTCTGCCTCAGCTGCTGCTCCCGGCCTGCTCTAGAGTCAAAGATGCAGGGCCCCCAGGGGAACAGAGGGCAGCAGCCTGGGCTGGGCAGATGCTGGGAGTTCTCCTTCCCTGAGAACTGGCCTGGCTCCCTTCCCAACAGCAAACAAATCAATTCCACGCCCCCTCCCCAGAAAAATCAGCCTGGAGCCAAGGGCAGCAGGGGACGATTCCCTCTAGTTCCCACCGAGGCAGGAGAGAACCCAGGGCCTTTCTAGCAGAGCTTATGGAACCGACGTGGGGAAACCAGCCTTTAATAACAGGCAGTTCACGTTTAAGCTCAGTGTTTTTAACAATTTTTACAACCTTAAATCACCCTTCAGTCGCAGTGTCACTATCCATAGCATTGCTTCAGCCTTATAGGTTCCCAAGTGCAAAACTAAACGTCTCTTCAAACACAAGAGAGTGCAGATCAGTCAGTGTTCAGAGTCATCCCACATAAAAGAATCATGTTGTGGTACATATTGGCCTCATCATGTGGCCGTTGCCTTTCCCTCCGCTCTGTTAAAAGGTTTGGTATTTTGCACAGAAACTTTCTTCCCTCAGGAGAGACCTGGGAACCAAGGCTGCCAGACAAACACCTTTAAGAGGAGGCGTAACCTGTCAAAAAATGATCTCCGTCCTTCGGTTCAGTGACAGCCTGAAATGTTACTTATCCCGCCAGAGCCGGAGGATTGAAAGCAGCTACATCAAATCCCTGTGTAGCTAGCAGGAATGAACACAAACATGCCCTGCTATCTGAAGAGATGTTTAGTTTTACCCTTGGTAAACTAGAAGTCTAAAGGGAAGGAAGGTGGTGCCATATATAAAGAGTGAAACACAAAACAATTATCATAGTTATGCCCATAGTGACTGCAAAATATTTCTATATTCTTCTTCTTATCATCAGTGTATTATTTTCTCTGGCGTCTATACATTGACTATACCTTGACCAAGAAATTTGAATCTTGATAAAATAATCGACTACCCCTGGTTAAGGCAATGGACTTGATACCCACTCGGGCGTCCCTACACAGGTTCAGGTACTAACAACAGTGGCTGCCTTTTAGCCATAGCTTTTAATCAGGGCAATACATTGATCCTGTGAAATCATTTCCCAGCCGGAGTCCATTGCCCACATTCCTTAGTGCATTGGGTCACCATGGGGACGTTTCATTTCCCTCCTCAATTTCACACAGAGACACAATTTCCTTTGCACAGATCCATGAACAGCAAAACCTCCCTGTGTCTCTTGTCTGAGCCAGGGCATTCGATTCCATTGACACCTTCTCTCCTGCAATGGCAATGGTCATGCAGACGGGACGAGGCCACCTTCACCTCTGACATGAGATATTGGATCAGCTCTTTCTTTACGCTGCTGTTGTTAGTCCATGAAACATCAGGGATGGATGCAAGGCTGAGTTCATGCACCAACCCCCTGAAACATTTCAGCGCATCAGAGAAATCCTGACTCCGGCTATTGACATGATCTGGTGGAGATTCGAATAGGAACGGGACGGTCTGAATTGTCAGTGTGGGGAATGAACAACAATCTATAGCAATGTCATTAACCTCGAACACACTCTAATCATGCTCCAGCCGGAAGGGAAATGGGCAGGAACCCTTGTTGTTCAGCCATGGACACACTTACACTAATGCACAGCCAGGAGTGTGCTGGGGGAGCTGGTCTGAGCAATGTGAAGTGACAATTCAGTGAGAACAGAATCATTGTGTAGTGAAGCACCTATACATCAAGTAGTTGTGGCCGAGTGGTTAAGGCGATGGACTAGAAATCCATTGGGGTCTCCCCAGGCAAGTTTGAATCCTGCCAACTACGGAAGCATTAGTGTATTGTCACTGCTCTTGTTGTTGTGCCTGAGCATCCACAGAGCCAGACCTGGTCTCACTCTAAGGCTGTCTACACTTAAAATGCTGCTGTGACACTGCTATAGCACTGTGGAGTAGACAGTTGCTACAGTGAGTGGAGGGGTTTTCCATCCCTGTAATAGCTACATTGACAGAACAATCTTTCCTTTCATTTAGCAGTATCTAACCATGGCTTAGGGCAGCTTAATTATACTGATTCCAGGGTTTTTCACACCCTGAAAGACTTACTTCTTAGAGGGGTTATCCCATCACGCCCCCATTCCCTGGTCCGTCTCGCATGACCTGAGAGCAGCAATACCTGCAGTTCAAGAGGTGCAAACAATTCAATGTTTGTTGGGGTAAACTTCCAGCAAGCAACGATTCCAATTTCCTTCCTCGGTATCGCCCTTCCCAGCTCTGACACCACAGAGGCTTGTCTGTGTCCCTGTTCCCATTCCCCCCCTTAGCAAAACATAACTCCAGTTCCCCTACTCCCATTCCCATTCCCCCCCATTACTTCCTGATTGACTGCAGACTATATAGTAAAACTGGAGTTCTGCTTAGCTATACCGTAACCAATCATTTTACTGAAATGTAACTAACCAATCCCAACATATTGTAACATGGTTATCTAACCAGTTATACCCCACCACCTTAATTGCTTTACACCCAACAAATTAATTATCCATCAGACAGAAACAATCACAGAACCAGACAGAGATTATGCAGACAAGCAATAGGAAAGTGGAGACTACATTGACAGAACAACAAAGAAATGAGGAATTCAGACCCCAGCTATTGATAAGCGAGTTGTTGCCAGACAGGATACTAGTGTGGTAGAGGTTGTGGATGTTGGTTGCTTAACTGCCTGGCTCCCAGGGCAGGATTTTGAGGGTCTCAGAATGCCAGCACCCATCTTTTGTTCGCTTAAAATGTGAGCAGGGAGATTCCAACACCGCAGAACTCATGGAACTCCAGGAAACGTGTAACTTTAGGTCCGGGTGAGTGTGCCTAAAAATCAGCTGTGCTGGAGAAGGTCTCCAGGAGTTGAAAGAGATGTGACATCTTGGCCTCCCTAAATATTAATGAAAACTAGGGTTGATAAGTCACATTCTTTGTAGCATTAGGATTGTGGACTTGTCCAAAGTGCCAGTTTTAAGACTCTTTTTTCCTCTCTCGGGTCTTCTGGTTTCTGCATAGAGACGTGGTTTCAAATCCCACTCCTGACATGACCATTTTCTTTTATCTGGAGAAAATGGCCTCACTTCAATCTCCTTTGCAACAATAGAACACCATTTGTTTAGCTTTTCTATTCCAGTAGTTGTGAGAGAAGTTCCAAACTAGGGGGAAACAGGGCTTTTTCTCATGGCTGATCAATTTTTGTCTTCCTTCATTCCAAGCCATTTTCTCAGATACAGCCGTATTTCCCACACTTTTTTGTTCAGCGTTCTTTGCTTTTATGAAATTTTAGGGTCATCATTTAATTGCCACACAACTGTACTTATGAAGTGAAACACAATATTTTTTGGATATTCTTGCAGAAGAGTTTTGCTTTCTGACCTGGAATTGAACAGGGGCTACCCAAGGGGGACAATGCTACTCCCTTTTCTTGCCTCATCCGAAAAAACATACATTCCTGATGCCCTTTGTTTCCTTGCCCTTTTTAGGGTGAATTTACACTTCTCAGAAGTAGAATCCTTTACAAAACCACTCAAAATCTCAGCAGTGTCGTAAGCAATGGCTTCCGGAAACGTGCCCAGCTTTTCTTTAATTTGGTGACACAGGGCCAGGCAAGGGAGTGGATACAGGCCTGGATCAGAATCTTCGTTACCAGAACTAAAATTTCTATTTAAAAAGAGCTATTTTTCTGCAGCTATTAGATTTCCAACATTGATTTCATTTTATACACATTTTGAGCATCTATTAAGGATAAATTGAACAAAAATACCACTTCTCTTTCCTCAACATCTGCATCATGAAGGGGAGCATTCCGAATAGGAAAGATCTTCTGTGGGGCATGGGTTACAAAAATGCTTCGGGAACCAAATACATGGGCATTTTGCCAAGTTAAAAATCACTTAATGTGGAATTCTCTCCCCAAATCATCTGAGAAAATACTGACTTAAATAATTGAACTACACTGTGATCATATCCACTTCCCTCAGTTACTTGGGGTTCTGCTGTTGTTCACCATTTCTGAATGGAGATTTTAAATAACTGCTGTTTCTTTCTTAGCATGTGCAGTAAATTGGAGAGTTCTCCACTGTTGACAGAACTGCACTTGAACTGTCATCATGGAGGGGTGGGGAAAAAGCAAAGCTGAAGTGACAAATGAGGACTTTAGGAAATGGTCATTTGTCTTCAATTCTCCAATAAATCTGAGCTACGTCCTATCGAACTGAACTAATATCCAATTGGGTGAGCAAACAGCCTTCAGGAAAGAGAGAAACCCACATCACAGAGAGACAGAATACTGTAGCCTGATCTGGGGTGGGTTAGTAGGGTCGGTGGAATTTATCCACTTAGTTTCATTTTATTTGATAATTAATTTTCTAATTATTTAGTAATATTAATAATTAATAGATATTAATAACATGGGTATGGCTCGCCAATGTGTATGATCAGAAGATAAAGTTCGTCCTGAATCAGGCTTCACAGAGTTTATAAAAGGAGCTTCGGGGTATATGACAGGAACTTACACTGAGACAGAAATAGTCATAAAGACCTTTTATTAAAATCAATGAAACAACAAGAAAGTGTAAAAATATTAAAACAGTTCGAGATCACAAAGTTACAAATATCACAGTTCTTTAAGAGAGATATTTATGATAATACACTGTTATAAACTCACTCTGTGCAGTAGCACTTTGGGTGTTGTTCACACTTTTGGTAGAGGAAGTGATAGTATGGGTATGACTTTAACCCTATATAAACTAGGTGCTTTTTAAAAGTTAAAGCAGAAACTAGATTCCTTTATACTTACAGCTTTGAAAGGAAATAATACCACGGCCTATTAATAGTTAATAGCCTTGTAGATGGGTAGCATCGATGTGTAGATGGAGTTGAGGTGATGGGTAAACAGGAACAGATAGATGGGTGTATCACCTGCCTAATAGTGATTTGTTTCACCTTTTATAGAGCATTATTCAGAAATCCTTCCTCCTATGCCCAAATTTCATCTTCCCCCACGGAAATGTTAGGGTACACCTGCCTCATAGGCTAACATATGTGTGCATATGAGTGACAGTTATGTACGCATTTGTGGTGTACTTGTTAGATTTGTGGGCAAAAATCCCTATTTCCACCCTTTACTGTTATTGGTTCAGTTAAAGGTCTCCAGACATTTGGGTAGGTAATTTGTATTATTATTACTTTTCTGAGTAAGGGTCCTAAAGGTTACCTTTAGCATCACAGGATGTTTGTCTGACCTGGATGTCTGTCTTGCATTTCAGCTATTGCAAATCTATTAATCTATAAGCCTATTACATACTTAAATTTATCAAAAAGACATTTTATACAGACCAACAGATTAATCCTCAGGGCTACAATACATGACAATGAAAGTATGAAGAGAAATTCCAGAGCAGGTTACATCTGATTATTTAGAATCAGGACAAGAGATTCTCCCATCACATTCTCCTCTGATCCATTCAAAGCAGCTTCACTCAGCACTCTCTCAATAGTCAGTTATGTTATTTACAAAATTGTAAGTATCCCAGCATCCCATAATGGGGGACAAAATAGTCCTCTTGCCAGAAGTGGCTTTACCAATAGATGAAACCTGGAATTTAAATGCCAAATAATCACACTATGTTTGGGATCCATTTCAATTCCCCTTCCAGGTCTTTGACACTTTCATCTCCAGTCATAGCGACTCTGATATAGGAGGAAAGAAATCAAAGCATCATCTCCAAGCACAGACAGCTGAGAACTCTTCCTCACATGACATTTTGAGAAGTGGAGGGATAGAATGTGATGAAAATAAACTCTGCACAGAGAAGCCAAAATGTAACAGTTCTGGAGTGATGGGGAAGGAGGGAATCTCTGAACCACCCCATCTCCTTCCAGTGTCACAGAGGCTAAAATGACACTTTTTTCCCCTGCTCCTCTTTATTTAACTATAATATGAAAAATTCCCAATGTAACTGCTCTTCAGCACAACCCAGAGCAATGTGAGAACAACTGGCAAGGATACAATTTGTATCACTGGTGACTAACAATCACTTTGCAATAGGAGGAATGGTATAAATGTGACGCTCCCTGGTTCCTCCTAGGAAGGGCACACTCCAGTTACTTGTGGGATAATTGAGTTGATAGAAAGCACAAATGGGCCCACCTCAAAAGAAGGCAAACTACAAAAGGCATAAATGGGCCACTCATCTGGCCAAGCTGAGGGATAACAGTGCTGCAAACAGTTCAAACAGATTTAAAAAGTTATTATGTGGGAATCAGGAAAAGTATTAAAGAAAAAAGATTGATAGCCCTAGAGGGTTTTATGGTGTTCACTGCCCTTGCAGATTCTCTGATGGCTAATATGGGCTGAGTGCCAAGAGAAGGTTTTCCCACACTCACGGCATTCATAGGGCCTTTCCCCCTGTGTGGATTCTCTGATGAACAGAAAGGGCTGATCTACGATTGAAGGTTTTCCCACACTCATGGCATTCATAGGGCCTCTCCCCTGTGTGGATTCTCTGATGAACAGAAAGGGTTGATATTTGAGTGAAGGTTTTCCCACACTCACTGCATTCGTAGGGCCTGTCCCCTGTGTGGATCCTCTGATGTCTAGAAAGGGCTGATCTTTGAGTGAAGCTTTTCCCACACTCACGGCATTCATAGGGCCTTTCCCCCGTGTGGATTCTCTGATGTTTAGAAAGGTCTGAGCTGCTAGTGAAGTTTTTCCCACACTCACAGCATTCATAGGGCCTGTCCCCTGTGTGGATTCTCTGATGTTTAGAAAGGTCTGATCTGCGATTGAAGGTTTTCCCACACTCACGGCATTCGTAGGGCCTGTCCCCTGTGTGGATTATCTGATGTTTAGAAAGGTCTGATTTGCAATTGAAGGTTTTCCCACACTCACGGCATTCGTAGGGCCTGTCCCCTGTGTGGATTCTCTGATGTCTATAAAGGACTGATCTTTGAGTGAAGCTTTTCCCACACTCATGGCATTCGTAGGGCCTGTCCGCTGTGTGGATTCTCTGATGATTAAGAAGGGCTGAGTAGTCACATAAGTTTTTTCCACACTCTGTGCATGTATTTTTTCTCTTTCCAATGATGATTTCCTGCTTTGTTGTGGTTTCCTTGAGGTCCTTCTGAGTTCCATGAGAGGAAATACGTTTACCCATTTTCACCCCCGGCTGGTTTCCTTGTTCTCTTTCTGGTCTGTGCTGAATCTCACAGGATTTTTCCTCCTCATGACTCCTGGACACATTGCTTTTTGATCTTTGCAATAATGCTCTGTGTTTATCCACTTGCTGAACATTTTTCTGCTGAGAATTCTGCTCCTCTTTCCCACATGCCATTGCATCACCTGCTGTGAAAAAGACAGAAACATCAAACAGGGATGAAAAGTGAAAAGCCAAAACAACCTAAGTCCTGGAGGGAGGTCAAATAAAAATCACAAACTGAACTCCCCCATACTCTTCCCCAAAACAGGAGAGAGGAGGGGATCAATTTGGCTTTCAAATCCCATCCAAATTCTCAGGGGGAAGGGAGGAAGCTACTGCCTGGTGTCTGCTAGGATCTACGGGAAGCCATGAGCTATAGTTACCCTGAGGATATGACCCCTGCTGGCAACAATAATGAACTGAGACACCTCTCAAGGGCTTGGTAGGGCATCCCAGATGTTTCCTTCAGGCACTTGCACACTCAGAGTTCGTTTAATGTTTCCTCACCTCTGCAGGGAGATCTCAGGGTCTGTTTTTTCCCTCTGAACCCTGCAGGTCTGAGACCCATGGCTCTTCCCCTTGTTCCAGCTGAGAGATCACATCAGGTTTGGAAAATGGAAACCCTGCTCGGATGAAAGAAAACAAAGGAGTTCCGTTGATTTCATAAAACTTTCTCATAAAAAACATTCTATTAATTTAACTTTAATACTTAGTGTGACCCAGTGTGCCTGGGCTAGTCCTCACTGAAAATGCCAAGACCAGGGCAGGCTGAAAAAAAGAGAGCAGAGGCTCCCCAAACTGGTGGTTAACACGGAAGTTAAACTCACCAACCAGTCACCAACTGTGCTTCTGATCCCCGACACTGGTTATCGAGAAACTGAAAAAAGAAATCACATGGCCCCCTTTATTGCATCCCAGTTTTCTGGCTCCCAATCAGCAACTAGGTCCAGCACAGTGAGAGGTTATTTAAAAACTCTGCTCACATAAACAAAGTGCTCTTCTGACCCCAGAGTCAGCCACATTACCAGGTCAGTATAGGTTTGGATCTTACTCAAAATACTACGATGCCAGCCAATCATTGGCATCTAAACTAAAGGTTTATAAGCAAGAAAGCATCTAAACTAAAGGTTTATTATAAAAGAAAAAGAAAAAGGGAGTTGTTAAATGGGAAAGCAGTCAGACACATTCAGAAGTCTATACATCTGGTTCTTAGCAGTATTGGTGAGTTTCTGGCTTGAAAGGCTCTCTGGCACACATCCACATTATTCAGTCCTTTGTTCAAGCCTTCAGTTTGTAGAGAAGTTGCTGCAGAGGTAGGAAGAGGGATTGAAGACAAAATGGAGATGATGCAGCTGCCCTTTATATTCCTTTTGCCAAGTGGCTTCTAATTCCTGTGTCCCAAACACAAGCTTCACAGCACATGGCATGGAAAAGCCTTGGAGTTCTCAGTACACAGTGCGATACAGCGTGGCCAGAGGGCAGCAGGAGAGAGTTAGAAGGGAGCCTTATTCCCTGTAGAGGGAAGAAAGTTTGCTATTGATTAACTAGAGCACCTGAAGCCAATTAGAGTACCTGCAGTCAGTTACCTGATAAAGACCCTTGCTCCAATCAGGCAGGGAAGGAGTTGGAGCAGAAAGGATTGGTGTTGGAGCAGAGAACAGTTTGAAGGGAAGCAGAAGAAAGTTTGGAGAAGTGCTGCAGTGGGCTAAGAAGTCCAAGACCCCAGGTAAGGGGCACCTGGCTTGTACAGAGGGAGGGCAGGAAGCCCCCACAAGCTGAAGGGTAGGAGCGGGAAGTAGCCCAGGGGAAGGAACCATCAGTTCAAGTGGTTTACCACTAACCTCAGGGCCCCTGGGCTGGGACCTGGAGTAGAGGGCGGGCCCAGGTCCCTCCCTCTCCACTCCCCTCCTCAAGGACACTAGTGGGGTAATTAAAATACCGATTCAGAGGCAAGCAATGGCGCCCTGAACCTTCCCCAAAGAAGAGAGAGCGCGAGACCCAGCATAACAGTACCGGCAATTTGCCACACGTGGTGTCAGAAGTGGGATCTGTGCGCTGGGGACTTAGACCAGGGTTAGGCAAAACCCTCCCATCCTTAAGATGGACGACGTGGTCAAGGCCCTTATACAAGCCACCGCGGCCCAGCAGGAGGCTACCCGGGTCCAAGCAATCGCCCAATAGGAGGCGACTAGAATGCAGCAGGAGACCAATCATCTCTTGATGAGTCAGGCTGCTCAAGACCAAGCCCTGCTGAAAGACCTGGTGAACCAGATGAAGGCCCTTATGGAGCAGAATTGCAACTGTAAAGGGACCCGGACCGTACGGTCTAGCCATTGCCTACAGAAAATGACACGGGAGGATGATGTGGAGGCATACCTCCTGGCTTTTGAAAGAGCAGCCCTGCGGGAGGCCTGGCCCCGACATCAATGGTCTGGTATCCTTGCCCCATTCCTGTGTGGGGAAGCCCAGAAGGTCAACTACGATATGGCTGCAGAGGCCGCAGCAGATTATTCCCAGCTGAAGGCAGAGATCCTGGCCAGGTTCGGAGTAATGACAGCATTGCGAGCCCAGAGGTTCCATGAGTGGCAGTATACGGAGGACAAGACACCCCGATCACAATTGTTTGACCTGATACACCTGACCCAGAAATGGTTGCGCCCTGAGGCCCTTAGCTCTGAGAAGATGATGGAGGTTCTGGTATTGGACCGGTATATGAGGGGGCTACCACCAGGTCTCAGGTCTTGGGTTGGCCAGAATGATCCCTCTACCTATGATGAGTTGGTCTCCCTCGTGGAAAGACAGCTGGCAGCCCGCGAATTGTTCCAGACCCCAGGCAGGGAGTCACGGCAATCCAGGAAGCCAACCCCAAACCCAAGGTCCAGGGCTTTCGAGAACTATAGGAGAACTGTAACCGGGAGGAAAGACACCGAGGAATGGCTCAAGGCCAGGAAGGGACCTGGGGGGTTGGGAAGAGAGGTGGGGGGCCGGCCAAACAGTCCCAGGCAGAGGGTGACAACCGGAATAAGGCGGCGGTGTTATGAGTGTGGGGAATTGGGGCATATACCAGCCCAATACCCCAACAAGGAAGAACCTATGCAGTGTAATCTGGGGGATTAATCATAGAATCATAGAACTTAAGATCAGAAGGGACCATTATGATCATGTAGTCTGACCTCCCGCAAGATGCAGGCCACAAAAGCTGACCCCCCCACTCCTGAAATAATTCTCTCCCTTGACTCTGCTGTTGAATGCTCCAAATCCTGATTTAAAGACTTCAAGTAGTAGATAATCCTCCAGCAAGCGACCCCTGCCCCATGCTGCGGAGGAAGGCGAAAAACCTCCAGGGCCACTGCCAATCTACCCTGGAGGAAAATTCCTTCCCGACCCCAAATATGGCGATCAGCTGAACCCCGAGCATGCGGGCAAGACTCTCCAGCCAGATACTCAGGAAAAAGACTTTCAATATCCCAACATTGACCCTCGGTACTAATTACCAGTGGTCGCACGTTATTGACCTATTGACTAAATCATGTTATCCTATCAAACCATTCCCTCCATAAACTTATCAAGCTTAATCTTAAAGCCAGAGAGGTCCTTCGCCCCCACTGTTTCCCTCGGTAGGCTGTTCCAGAATTTCACTCCCCTGATGGTTAGAAACCTTCCTCTAATTTCAAGCCTAAACTTCCCGACTGCCAATTTATATCCATTTGTTCTCGTGTCCACATTAGTACTGAGCTGAAATAATTCCTCTCCCTCCCTGGTATTTATCCCTCTGATATATTTAAAGAGAGCAATCATATCTCCTCTCAACCTTCTTTTGGTTAAGGAAAACAAACCGAGCTCCTCAAGTCTCCTTTCATACGACAGGCTTTCCATTCCTCGGATCATTCTAGTGGCCCTTCTTTGTACCCGTTCCAGTTTGAATTCATCCTTCTTAAACATGGGAGACCAAAACTGCACACAGTACTCCAAATGAGGTCTCACCAACGCCTTGTATAACGGGACTAGCACCTCCTTCTCTCTACTAGAAATACCTCGCCTAATGCATCCCAAGACCGCATTAGCTTTTTTAACGGCCACATCACATTGCCGACTCATAGTCATCCTGCGATCAACCAGGACTCCGAGGTCCTTCTCTTCCTCCGTTACTTCCAACTGGTGCGTCCCCAGCTTATAACTAAAATTCCTGTTAGTGATCCCTAAATGCATAACCTTACACTTCTCACTATTGAATTTCATCCTATTACTAATACTCCAGTTTACAAGGTCATCCAAATCTCCCTGGAGGATATCCCGATCCTTCTCCGAATTGGCAATACCTCCCAACTTCGTGTCATCCGCAAACTTTATCAGCCCACTCCTACTTTTGGTTCCAAGGTCAGTGATAAATAGATTGAATAAGATCGGACCCAAAACCGAACCTTGAGGAACTCCACTGGTAACCTCCCTCCAACCCGACAGATCACCTTTCAATACGACCCGCTGCAGTCTCCCCTTTAACCAGTCCCTTATCCACCCCTGGATTTTCATTTCGATCCCCATCTTTTCCAATTTAACCAGTAATTCTTCATGCAGTACCGTATCAAATGCCTTACTGAAATCAAGATATATTAGATCCACCGCATTTCCCTTGTCTAAAAAATCTGTTACTTTCTCAAAGAAGGAGATCAGGTTGGTTTGGCACGATCTACCTTTCGTAAAACCATGTTGTAATTTGTCCCAATTGCCATTGACCTCAAGGTCCGTAACTACTCTCTCCTTTAATATTTTTTCCATGACTTTACATACTACAGATGTTAAACTAACAGGCCTGTAGTTACCCGGGTCACTTTTTTTCCTCTTCTTGAAAATAGGAACTATATTAGCTAATCTCCAGTCAAACGGTACAACCCCCGAGTTTAGAGATTCGTTAAAAATTATCGCTAACGGGCTTGCAATTTCACTCACCAATTCCTTTAATATTCTAGGATGAAGATTATCCGGGCCACCTGATTTACTACCGTTAAGCTGTTCAAGTTTGGCTTCTACCTCGGATACTGTAATTTCCAACCCCGCACCTTCATTCCCATCAGTCACTCTGCCACTATTCCTAAGCCCTTCATTAGCCTCCGAGGCAAAATATTCGTTTAGATATTGTGCCATGCCTAGCTTATCCTTAGTCTCCACTCCGTTTACAGTTTTAAGCGGTCCCACTTCTTCTTTCTTGGTTTTCTTCCTATTTATATGGCTAAAAAACCTTTTACTATTGGTTTTAATTCCCTTCGCAAGGTCCATCTCTACCCGGCTTTTGGCCTTTCTCACTGCATCCCTACACCCTCTGACCTCAATAAGGTAGGTTTCTTTGCTGATCCCTCCCATCTTCCACTCCTTGTACGCTTTCTGTTTTTTCTTAATCACCCCTCTGAGATGCTTGCTCATCCAGCTCGGTCTAAAACTGCTACCTAAGGACCGTTTTCCCTTTCTCGGGATACAGGCCTCTGACAGCTCCTGCAACTTCAACCTGAAATAATCCCAGGCGTCTTCCGCCTTTAGATCCCTAAATATGTTAGTCCAATCCACTTCCCTAACTAGTCGCCTTAATTTAGTAAAGTTAGCCCTTTTGAAATCGTAAACCTTAGTCTCAGATGCAATTTTGTTTATCCTTCCATTTATTTTGAACCAAATTAGCTCATGATCACTGAGCCAAGGTTGTCCCCTACAACCATTTCCTCAACAAGGTCCTCACTACTCAGCAAAACCAAATCTAAAATGGCATCCCCCCTCGTCGGTTCAGCTACTACTTGATGAAGGAATTCATCAGCTATCACATCTAGGAAAAGCTGAGCTCTATTATTATTACTAGCATTTGTTCCCCAATCTATATCCGGGAAGTTAAAGTCTCCCATGATCATACAGTTCCTATTAGTATTTACCTCCTTAAAAACATTGAAGAGTTCTCTATCCATATCCAGGCTAGGTTCCGGCGGTCTATAGCACACCCCAATCACTATCCCAAGGGAGGCTCTAGTAGTTTTCTTCCCTAATGTGACCATTGCCCAAACAGACTCCGTATTATCCATTCCATTACTAGTTATTTCATTACAGTTTACCTCATAATTGACATACAATGCTACTCCCCCTCCTTTACCTTTGTTTCGGTCTTTCCTAAACAGCACATACCCTTCCATACCTGTACTCCAGTCATGACTACCATTCCACCATGTTTCGGTTATTCCTACGATATCCGGTTTCAATTCTCGGATTACGGGGAGCAATGTGGCCTAATCGGCCTGGTAGGGGTCACAATGACCTCATATGGATATACCAGACCAGTAAAAATGAATGGTATAAAGACCATAGCATTAATAGATTCCGGGAGTGCTGTCATGCTGGTCTCGGGGAAGTTGGTGGGAACAGACCAACTAACCCGGGCCAAAACCACAGGGGTAACGTGCATACATGGCACTGTGAATTTTTACCCTACAATCCCGGTGCGGATTGAGATCCAGGGGAATACTACCAGGGTTTCTGCAGGGGTGGTCCCCAAGCTCCCCTACCCTGTTTTAATTGGTAGAGACTTCCCCGGGTTTGAGAGCTTACTTACCCCAATAGAGCCAGGGGAGGGTAGCAACCCCCAGGCTGAGACGGAGGCAACTACAGATAGCCTCAGCCCAATGTTTGCCAAATTTGCTCCAGGGTTATTCTCATCCCCTGGGAAACCCCGAAAGTCTAGGTGAGAACGAAGGGCAGATAAAAGATTAGGGACCAGGATTCTAGCAGAGAATCAAAAAACTTCCCTTGTGGGTAGGCGAACCTGCTCAGGAGACCAGGAGATAATTCAGGCCAAGAAAGACTCGGAGGCGGTTCCTAGCCAAAGTGGGAGCACCCCGGGGGGAAGAGTAGAAATAGGCCCCCTAGAATTAGGTCAGTTCGGTACTGCACGTGAGACTTTTGGGCAGGACCAGGCCGATGATCCGTTATATGCAAACGTGAGGGAGGAGGTAGTGGAAGTAAATGGTGTGCCTGTGGAAGGAAAGATCAAAGGCCCAAGGCCATACTATGTGCTCAAACGCGATCTTTTGTACAGAATAGAGCAAATACGAGGGGAAGAAGTAGAGCAACTCTTAGTCCCACGGAAACACATAAGGGCAGTACTAGAGTTAGCTCACAGCCATCTATTTGGGGGACATCTAGGGGTAGACAAGACACTGGATAGAATCCTAAGGAGGTTTTATTGGCCAGGGATACGAGCAGAAGTCCAGCGTTATTGTGCCTCCAGCCCTGAATGCCAGTTGCATAGCCCCCGACCTCACTTGCGGGCCCCATTAGTACCTTTGCCTATTATTGACGTCCCTTTCGAGAGGATAGCCATGGACATAGTGGGCCCATTAGAAAAATCGGCACGGGGCCACCGAAACGCACTAGTCATCCTTGACTATGCCACGCGGTATCCAGAGGCCATTCCTTTAAGAAACCACACATCCAAGGCAATAGCAAAGGAACTACTACAGGTATTCACCAGAGTGGGCATCCCTAAGGAGATCCTGACAGACCAAGGAACCCCGTTCATGTCAAAACTAATGAAAGACTTATGTGCCCTGCTCCGCATCCAGGCCATACAGACCTCAGTCTACCATCCACAAACAGATGGACTGGTCGAGCGATTTAATCATACCCTTAAAAGTATGATCCGGAAGGTGGTAGCACAGGATGGAAAAGACTGGGATACCCTTCTACCGTATCTAATGTTCGCTATATGGGAAGTCCCCCAGGCGTCCACGGGTTTTTCTCCCTTTGAACTATTATATGGACACCACCCATGCGGGATATTAGATATCGCCAAGGAAGACTGGGAGGAACAACCCAACCCAGGAAAGAATGTCATTGAGCACATGACACAGATGAGAGAGCGAATAACTCGAGTAACTCCGATAGTACGGGAACATTTGGAAAAAGCACAAGAGGCCCAGCGGACATATTACAACCGTCGGGCGAAAGAACAGAGATTTCAGCCAGGGGAACGGGTGATGGTGTTAGTGCCGACAGCAGAAAGCAAACTTCTAGCCAGCTGGCACGGACCATATGAGATAGTGGAAGCCATTGGGGAAGTGAACTATAAGGTTAGACAACCAGACCACCGAAAGCCAGAGCAAATCTACCACGTCAACTTACTGAAGCCCTGGCATGAACAAGAGACGTGTCTGGTCATTCGAGGAGCTCCACCCTCAGACAGACGACCCACGGAGACAGGTAAAGATATCTCCTGAATTAACCCCAGAACAACGAACAGAGGTCATTGAAATGATCCACCGGAACCAGGACGTATTCTGTACACAACCGGGACGAACGACACTATTCCAACATTATATTGTCACCAGCCCCAGAGTAAGGGTGACGATAAGACCACACCGAATACCGGAAGCTAAAAGGGAAGAAATTAGGATGGAAGTGAAGAAGATGCTGGAACTCGGGGTCATTGAAGAATCCCACAGTCAGTGGTCCAGTCCGATCGTCCTAGTCCCCAAGCCTGATGGCACCCTGAGGTTTTGTAACGACTTCCAGAAATTGAATGAAGTATCCCACTTCAATGCCTACCCGATACCACGCATTGACGAGCTAGTTGATCAGTTAGGCAAGGCTTGATACCTAATCACTCTGGATCTGACCAAGGGACATTGGCAAATTCCCCTGGCCAAGGATGCCAAGGAAAAGACTGCCTTCTCTACACCCGATGGCCTGTTTCAATACATTGTCCTCCCTTTCGGACTCCATGGGGCCTCTGCAACATTCCAACGACTTATGGATAAATTACTACGACCCCATGCCAAGTATGCCACCGCCTATCTAGACGACAGTCATCCATAGCCCTGACTGGGAAACGCACCTAGGAAAAGTAGAAGCAGTGCTGGACGCCCTGTGGAAGGCCGGTCTCACTGCTAACCCTCTCAAGTGCGTGATAGGACTAGCTGAGGCCAGATACCTCGGGCATGTAGTAGGGAGAGGTTTGGTAAAACCCCAATGGAACAAAGTGGAGGCAATACAAGGTTGGCCTCGACCAATCCGCAAACAGCAGGTCAGAACGTTTTTAGGGATAGTAGGATTCTATCGGAGATTCATCCCTCATTTTGCCACAAGAGCAGGGCCATTGATAGATATGATAAAAGCTCAAGGCCCCGAGATAGTAAAGTGGATTGATGCAACTGAAGAAGCATTTGTAGATTTACGGACAGCCCTATGCTGCCATCCAGTACTCATAGCCCCAGATATCGAGAAGGAATTCATCCTACAAACGGATGCCTCGGAGGTGGGGCTCGGTGCCGTCCTTTCCCAGATGGTAGGGGAGAAGGAGCACCCCATCTTGTACTTCAGCCGGAAGCTCCTCCCCAGGGAACAAAAGTACGCTGTTGTCGAAAAGGAATGTCTGGTGATAAAATGGGCTATGGAGACTCTCCGCTACTATCGCCTGGGGCGGCGATTTACCCTCGTGACAGACATGCCCCACTCCAGTGGATGCACAGGAACAAGGAGAGGAACGCTAGAGTGACGAGGTGGTTCCTCTCTGCAGCCTTTCCATTTCCGGGTCCAGCATAGGGCTGGAAGCCAACATGGCAACACTGATGGCCTATCGCGACGGCACTGCCTCTCGTCCCAAGAAGCCCAACCCCTTGGTGTTGAGCGGAGGGGGATATGTGATACAGCATGGCCAGAGGGCAGCAGGAGAGTGTTAGCAGGGCGCCTTATTCCCTTCAAGGGGAGGAAGGTTTGCTATAGATTAACTAGAGCACCTGAAGCCAATTAGAGCACCAGCAGTCAGTCAGGTGATAAAACCCCCCTGCTTCAGTCAGACAGTGTGGGAGTTAGAGCAGGAAGGTTTGGTTGGAACAGAGAGCAGTTTGAAGGAGTTGGAGCAGAGAACAGTTTTGAAGAGAGACAAAAGGAAAGTTTGGAGGAGTGCTGCGGTGGGCTGAGAAATCCAAAAAACCCTAGGTAAGGGGCACCTGGCTTGTGTAGAAGGAGGGCAAGAAGCCCCTCCACAAGCTGAAGGGCAGGAGAGGGAAGTAGCCCAGGGGAAGGAACCGCCAGTTCAAGTGGTTCACCACTAACCTCAGGGCCCCTGGGTTGGGACCTGGAGAAGAGGGCGGGCCCAGGTCCCTCCCTCTCCACTCCCCTCCTCAAGGACACTAGTGGGGTAATTAAAATACCGATTCAGAGGCAAGCAGTGGCGCCCTGAACCTTCCCCAAAGAAGAGAAAGCGCGAGACCCAGCATAACCGTACCGGCAATTTGCCACAGTATTTATAATAAAATAATAATATAAAGTGTCTCTCAATTCCATACAGTGTCACTTAATAAACCAGTGAATTCCCAGGACCGGTTCCTCAGGTGTTTGAAGATGCCGAACATCTTGCTTGTGCAGGACTATAATACCCACATATATGTTGGGAACACACAGACACTGTGCTAGTCTGTTCCCCTATGTTCACTCTTCTAGAAAATCATGATCAATTTTGTTCATAGTATGTGTCAGGGCTGAATCCCCACTCTGTCACTCCGAGTGCAGAAAGTGGGGGCCCGACAGGATTCTACAAATTAATTTGTGCCACTCTAGGCTTGTATTAAAGCCCCAAAGTTACAGCTTTTCTCTGACCTTGGCTTGGTAAATGCTGCCACCACCCAAAGGCAAAACCCCCCAAAACCCTTGGACCCAGGAAGGAGCACTTGAGAATTCTTCCCTCTGGGGCACCCTCAAGCTCTTTCACCTCCCCTCCGGGAAGGAGCTGAGAAAGAAAACAAAGGAAATTAGCTGTGGCTACCAGCTAATCAAACAACACACACAAACCTCTTAGGACACCAAAAATCCAATCCTGTTCTTAAAAGAGGTAAATTTTATTAAAATTGAAAAGGAAAACAATACATCTGGAACTTAGGCTTTTGCTAGATCTTAAAAGAAAATTTTTGTAAGCACCCAAAATAGCTTTCTTGGGTGTTCAGCTTAAAGCTTACAAGCAAACAAAAGCATCTGGGATAGCATAGAGGAGATCCAAAAGCCAAAATAAAAAATAAACCTGATTGTGTCTGTCTAAACATTCCCTAGCCAAATCATTTCTCCTAGGTATGGAAGATGAATTTTCATACCTGCTTCCAGCCATACACAGCATTGCTACTCTGTGTCGCCTTCTCCAGAGAACAAGAGACAAAGGGAAAGTTACTTTCCCATTTAAAAAAGTTCTAGCCTTTCCATTGGCTCTTTCGGTCAGGTGCCCAATACTTTATTTTATTTTTTTAAACCCTGTTGGCTTGTTAACCCTTTAGAGGTAAAGCAAGCAGAGAACTCGCACCAACAGGGATTTTACAGCCAACTGGCTGGCTGGGTGTTTATAAAAGGGAGATCCCTCCCCTCCCCTTCGTTTATCACTGTATGGCTTGTGAGGTACCATTTGAAAAGACATAATCTACTGAATATCCTCCTGTTAAATTGTGTAGCAACATTGTATGGAAAGTGATGAGATTTTACGGTTTGATATTTCTGAAAAATCTGCAGCCCTAACCCTAAGTTCCTCAGAGACAGCAAGGCAAACAGCTGGTCAAATAGCCATTCTGCACCAGGGGGAAGGTGTGAAGATGACATTTACATTCCATCACAGGGACACTTGAAGCTCGTATCTATGACAGCCTGTCACCATGACTCATCTGAGAACTGAAGTGGTTTCTAGTACAAAGGACTGAATTATAAAAAGAGGTGAGGAAAATGCATGAGACTCTCTCTCTCTCTCTCCCCCTTTTCCCTCTGCTCATGACAACTCCTGAAGAACTGAATGTGGGCGGCAGGGGCAGGTTAGGGGGAGTCCTGGCTGAAAGGAAAACCAGCCTGTCTCAGCAGATGGTGAGAGAAACATTTGTTTTAAATCCCTTTTAGCTTGTTAGGTTAAACATTAGTTTATGTTTTATCTTGCATTTCTTTCATAAACAATTCTGACTTTTATGCCTCATTACTTGTAGTCACTTCAAATCTTTTTTTTCAGTAGTTAATTTTATTTCCTTTTTTTTTTTTATCAAACCAGTGTGTTTGGATTAAAGTGTGTTGGAAACTCCATTTGGAAGGCTAGTGCATGTCATTTTCCACTGTTGAAACAACAGATTTCATATGAGCTCCCATTGTTCAGTAGTGTGCTGGACAGTGCAAGATGCACATTTCTGGGGGAAGTCTGGGAGCAGAGAATTTTCTGGGGTTCTCCTGTGGGGGACTGTAATTTGTGAGTCACGGACTAGCAGCACTCAATACTGTGTAGCTGGGAGCGAGTTACATGCTGGAGACTGCATGTGAACTGCCCAGGAGTGGCTGCTCTCACAGTAGAGCAGTGTAAAAGGCACCCCAGCTTGGGGAACTGAGGGGACACAGCTGTTAACAGTCCAGATTGTACTGTGCTTAATGTCACAGACACTCAATTTCAAAGACTCTCCTAAAACACACAGAAAGTAAATCCACATCCCAGAAATCGAAGTCTCCCTGGCACTGCTTCTTGCTGACAGATGGGTCCAGAGACAGAGTCCTGGGAAAGGAGGAAACATAAGCGTGGGGTTCGGTGGAGAACGGGAACAGGAAGGGCAGGGATATTATTGAATGCAGGATCTCAGCAGTGGTAGATGTCAGGATAACACATATTGCAGCCCATTGGCAAACATAATCCCAAATATACATATAAAACGATGGTCTAAATTAGTGACTTCCATTGATTTATACACGGGCAATAACACATTCTCTGTATTACTGTCTATCCCTTTTTAAATAATTCCTAACATCCTGTTTGCTTTTTTGACTTCCGCTGCACACGGCTGGATGTCTTCAGAGAACTATCCACAATGACAAAAAGATCTTTTTCCTGATTAGCCTAATTTTGCCCCCATCATATTGTATGTATAGTTGGGGTTATTTTTTCCAATCTGCATTACTTTACATTTATACACATTTGTCATTTTGTTGCCCAGTCACTTAGTTTTGTGAGATCTTTTTGAAGTTCTTCACAGTTTGCTTTGGTCTTAACTATCTTGAGCAGTTTAGTATTGTGACGTTATTGATATAATCTGGGACCATACAGAACATGGTTGCAACCAAGGTCCTGTAGTGGCACCAAATCTTATGTAAAGGGGGTCATATAAGGTGTCCAAGACCAGGTTATGGGTTGCTGGTTATAATTATGGTGTCTATATGTATGTATCACTTTGTAGTTGAAGTTATGAGTATTGGCTCTATACTGTCTGTATTTCGAACTTATGCTGTGCTTCTGGGAGACAGCCCAGACAAGCTGGTGTTAGCTCTGCCTAGCCTGCTTGATGGCCCATTAAGGACCATCAGCTATTCAACTGACCCATTGAGAGAAGGCAGATATGCCTTGTAACTCAGCAAATTATGCAGGGACTTGCCCATGTGACTCTAGACTCCATTTTGCTGTAATTTTCCACAGTAAGAACAAAGAAGTGTTCTTACACCTGGAAAAGCCTATAAAAGGCTGATGCCTCATCTCCATCTTGTTTTCAATCCTGCTTCTTACCTTTGGAGGAACTTTGCTACAAACTGAAGCTCTGCACAAAGGACTGATTGACCCATCCCAGAGGAGGATGTACTCCAGAGACTTGATTTGAACCTGCAGTTTACTCCATCACTGCTACAAGCCTGAACTAAGAACTTTGCCATTACTGCATATAATTGATTCCATTTAACCAATTCTAGCTCTCAGCTCTATCTTTTTCCTTTGATGAATAAACCTTTAGATTCTACAGGATTGGCAACAGCATGATTTGTGGGTAAGATCTGATGTGTATATTGACCTGGGTCTGGGGCTTGATTCTTTGGGACCAAGAGAACCTTTTTCTTTTATTGGGGTGTTGGTTTTCATAACCATTCCTCCCCAGGACAAGTGCACTGGTGGTGATACTGGAAGACTGCAGTGTCTAAGGAAATTGCTTGTGTGACTTGTGGTTAGCCAGTGCGGTAAGATCAAAGTCCTCTTTGTCTGGCTGGTTTGGTTTGCCTTAGACGTGGAAAAATCCCAGCCTTGGACTGTAACTGCACTGTTTTAAGCGATTTTGTCACTCTCAGTTGGATCCCACCAGAACCGCATCATCACAAGTATCATCTGCAAACTTTGCCACCTCACTGTTTACCCCTTTCTCCAGATCATTTATGAATACGTTGAATAGGATTGGTCCTAGGACTGACCCTTGGGGAACACCACTAGTTACTCCTCTCCATTCTGAAAATTTACCATTTATTCCTACCCTTTGTTCCCTGTCTTTTTACCAGTTCTCAATCCATGAAAAGATCTTCCCTCTTATCCCATGATAACATAATTTATGTAAGAGCCTTTGGTGAGGGACCTTGTCAAAGGCTTTCTGGAAATCGAAGTACACTATGTCCACTGGATCCCCCCATACTCGGGGGAATGGGGAGGGGAGTGGCACTGTATGTTAAAGAAAATGTAAACTCGAATGAAGTAAAAATCTTAAATGAAACCACATGTTCCATAGAATCTCTATGGATAGTAATTCCATGCTCTAATAAGAATAACACAATAGGGATCTATTATCGACCACCTGTCAAAGACAGTGATAGTGAGGATGAAATGCGAAGGGAGATTAGAGAGGCTATCAAAATAAAGAACTCCATAATAGTGGGAGATTTCACTTATCCCCATATTGACTGGGTACATGTCACCTCAGGACAAAATGCAGAGACAAAATTTCTGGATACTTTAAATGACTGTTTCTTGGAGCAGCTGGTACAAGAACCCGCAATGGGAGAAGCAACTCTCGATTTAGTGCTGAGTGGAGTGCAGGATCTAGTCCAAGGGCTAACTATAACAGGACCGCTTGGAAATAGTGACCATAATATAACAACATTTAACATTCCTGTGGTGGGAAGAACAGCTCAACACTGGCATTTAATTTCAGGAAGGGGAACTATGCAAAAATGAGGGGGTTAGTTAAACAGAAATTAAAAGGAACAATGACTAGAGTGAAATCCCTGCAAGCTGCATGGACACTTTTCAGAAACACAATATTAGAGGCCCAACTTAAATATATACCCCAAATTAAAAAACACAGCAAAAGAACTAAAAAAGAGTCACCGTGGCTTAATGACCATGTAAAAGAAGCAGTGAGAGATAACAAGGCATCTTTTAAAAAGTGGAAGTCAAATCCTAGTGAGGTACATAGAAAGGAGCATAAACACTAGCAAATTAAGTGCAAAAATGTAATAAGAAAAGCCAAAGAGGAGTTTGAAGAAGGGGCTAGCCAAAAACTCAAAAGGTAATAACAAAAGCAGGAAGCCTGCTAAACAACCCGTGGGGCCACTGGAGGATTGAGATACGAAAGGAGCCCTTAAAGACGATAAAGTCATTGTGTAGAAACTAAATGGATTCTTTGCTTCAGTCTTCATAGCTGAGGATGTTGGTGAGATTTCCAAACCTTTTGTGGGTGACAAATCTGAGGAACTGCCACAGATTGAAATGTCAATAGAGCAAGTTTTGGAACTACTTGATAAACTTAACTGTAACAAGTCACCGGGACTAGATGGTATTTACCAAGAGTTCTGAAGGAACTCAAATGTGAAATTGGGGAACTATTAGCTATGGTTTGTAACCTGTCTTTAAATTGGCTTCTGTACCCAATGACTGGAAGATTGCTAATGTAACGCCAATATTTAAAAAGGGCTCTAGAGGCGATCCTGGCAGTTGCAGACTGGTAAGTCTAACGTCTGTACCAGGCAAATTAGTTGAAACAATAGTAAAGGAATAAAATTGTCAGGCACATAGAAGAACAAAAACTGTTGAGCAAAAGTCAATATGGTTTCTGTAAAGGGAAATCGTGTCTTACTAATCTATTAGAGTTCTTTAAGGTGTCAACAAACGTGGACAAGGGGGAACCAGTGGACATAGTGTACTTAGATTTCCAGAAAGCCTTTGACAAGGTCCCTCACCAAAGGCTCCTACGTAAATTAAGCTGTCATGGGTTAAAAGGGAAGGTCCTTTCATGGATTGAGAACTGGTTAAAAGACAGGGAACAAAGGGTAGGAATTAATGGTAAATTCTCAGAATGGAGAGGGGTGTTCCCCAAGGGTCAGTCCTAGGACCAATCCTATTCAATTTATTCATAAATGATCTGGAGAAAGGGGTAAACAGTGAGGTGGCAAAGTTTGCAGATGATACTAAACTGCTCAAGATAGTTAAGACCAAAGCAGATTGTGAAGAACTTCAAAAAGATCTCACAAAACTAAGTGATTGGGCAACAAAATGGCAAATGAAATTTAATGTGGATAAATGTAAAGTAATGCACATTGGAAAAAATAACCCCAACTACACATATAATATGATGGGGACTAATTTAGCTACAATGAGTTAGGAAAAAGACCTTGGAGTCATCGTGGATAGTTCTCTGAAGATGTCCACGCAGTGTGCAGAGGCGGTCAAAAAAGCAAACAGGATGTTAGGAATCATTAAAAAGGGGATAGAGAATAAGACTGAGAATATATTATTGCCCTTATATAAATCCATGGTACACCCACATCTCGAATACTGTGTACAGATGTGGTCTCCTCACCTCAAAAAAGATATTCTAGCACTAGAAAAGGTTCAGAAAAGGGCAACTAAAACGATTAGGGGTTTGGAGAGGGTCCCATACAAGGAAAGATTAAAGAGGCTAGGACTCTTCAGCTTGGAAGAGAGGAGACTAAGGACTAGTCTACACTTACGAGCCGGGTCGACCCGGTGAGTTCGACTTCTCGGAGTTCGAACTATCGTGTCTAATCTGGACGCGATAGTTCGAACTCCGGAAGCGATAGTTCGAACTCCGGTACTCCACCACTGCAAAAGGCGGTGGCGGAGTTGACCTTGGAGCCACGGACTTCGATTCCGCGGCGTCTGGACGGGTGAGTAGTTCGAACTAGGGTACTTCGAATTCAGCTACGCTATTCACGTAGCTGAATTTGCGTACCCTAGTTCAACCCCGCTACTTAGTGTGGACCAGCCCTAAGGGGGGATATGATAGAGGTCTATAAAATCATGAGTGATGTTGAGAAAGTCGATAAGGAAAAGTTATTTACTTATTCCCATAATACAAGAACTAGGAGTCACCATATGAAATGAACAGGCAGCAGGTTTAAAACAAATAAAAGGAAGTTCTTCTTCACACAGCACACAGTCAACTTGTGGAACTCCTTACCTGAGGAGGTTGTGAAGGCTAGGACTATAACAGTGTTTAAAAGGGAACTGGATAAATTCATGGTGGCTAAGTCCATAAATGGCTATTAGCCAGGATGGGTAAAGAATGGTGTCCCTAGCCTCTGTTCGTCAGAGGATGGAGATGGATGGCAGGAGAGAGATCACTTGATCATTGCCTGTTAGGTTCACTCCCTCTGGGGCACCTGGCATTGGCCACTGTTGGTAGAGAGATACTGGGCTAGATGGACCTTTGGTCCGACCCGGTACGGCCGTTCTTATGTTCTTATGACCTGCTCTGTCCTTCTGATATATTTTGTACCCTGGAATGATTGTGTCCCATTGATTGTCCTCACTCCACCAGGTTTCTGTGATGCCTATTATGTCAATATCCTCCTTTAACACGAGGCACTCTAATTCACCCATCTTATTATTTAGACTTCTGGCATTTGTGTACAAGCACTTGAAAAACTTGTCACTGTTTATTTGTCTGCCCTTTTCTGATGTGTCAGATTCTTGTGTGAGAGAATGATCTGGCCCCTACTTTATCCTCTTCCAGCCTCTCTTCATGACTACAACTAGAAAATCTCTATCACTAGACTCTCCTCTAAGACAAGTCTCTGTCCGATCCACGAGCTCCTCTGCAGCCATTGGCTTTCCCCCATCTCTTAGTTTAAAAACTGCTCTGCAACTTTTTTAATGTTAAGTGCCAGCAGTCTGGTTCCACTTTGGTTTAGGTGGAGCCCATCCTTCCTGTATAGGCTCCCCCATCCCCAAAGTTTCCCCACTTCCTAATCAATCTAAACACCTCCTCTCTACACCATCATCTCATCCACACATTGAGACTCTGAAGCTCTGCCTGAATACCTGGCCATGTGTGTGGAACTGGAAGCTTTTCTGAGAATGCCACCATAGAGGTCCCAGATTTCAGTCTCTTTCCTCGCAGACTAAATTTGGCCTCCAGGATGTCTCACCTACCGTTCCTTATGTCACTGGTGCCTACACGTACCACGACTACCAGGTCCTCCCCAGCACTACACATAAATCTATCTAGATGCTCGAGAAATCAGCAACCTTTGCACCAGGCAGACAAGTCACCATACGGTTCTCCCGGTCATCACAAACCCAGCTATCCTTGTTTCTAATGATCAAATCTGCCATTACTAACAGCTGCCTTTTCTTAATGCCTGGGGTTCCCTCCCCGGAGAGGTAACCTCAGTGCAAGAGGTTACCCCAACACCATCTGGGAGGAGGGTCCCAACTATGGGAAGGTTTCCCTCTGCTCCCATTGACTGCTCTCCTTCCCTGGGCCTTTCATCCTCCTCAACAGCGCAGTGGCTGTCTGACCGGAGGTGGGAGAAATCTACAAGTGTCCCGGAAAGCCTCATCAACATACTTCTCTGCCTCCCTTAGCGTCTCCAGTTCCACCACCCTGGCCTCCAAAGCCTCCACGCGGTCTCTGCGGGCCAGGAGCTCCTTGCACCGAATGCACACGTAAGCCACCCACCCACAGGGCAAGTAATCATACATGTTACATTGAGAGCAATAAACAGGATAGCCCCCACTCTGCTGCTGGGCTTCTGCCTGCATTCTCTCTTACAGCTACCTAGGTTAACAATAGGGGTTTTGTTTCAATCAAGAAGTTTGTATTATAGCTTAAATGTTTTAAAGAATGGCAAGAGTACCTCGCCCCCTTCCCACTCCCCTTCCAAACTCCCTCACGAAACTCCCCGTTAGCAGCCCTGTTTGAAAAGCTCCCTGGTCACTTGCTCACTGCTTTACAAAGCACTCCCCTATCACATACCCCCCTGTCCCCAGCCCCTGCTTGAGCCACTCAGGGTAGGGGGCTGGGAGCACCCCCAGTACCCCAGCCCACCCTCCCAGCCCCCAGACCTGACTCCTGCATCCCCTCCCCATAACGAGCCCTCACACCCCATGCTGACTCCTGCACCCCCTCCATCCTCACCCGCACCCTGAGCACCAAATGGGAGCTCCTGCACACCCCTCTCTACATTGCCGCCTGTACCACTCACACCAAATGGGAGCTGCCCAGGTAAGCACTTCACACCCCAACCTCCTGCCCCAACCCTGAGCCCCCTCCTGCATCCTAAAATCTGGCCAGACCCTGCACCCTGATCTCTAGCTGCTCCTGCACCCTAACTCCCTCCCAGACCCTGCACCCCCAGCCCTGACTCCTGCACCCTGAACACCCTGCCCTCCCTGACCCCTGCACCCCCAGCCCTCATTCCTTCACCCCCTCAAACACACCCCAGTTCCCTGCCCTCCCTGATTCCTGCAACCACCCATAACCACTTATCCCCCACCCCCTGCCCATCACACCCCCCCAGCCCTGACTCCTGCCCCCCTCCCACACAGCCTCCTGCCCACCCTAACTCCTGCCCCCCCACATCCCCACCTGCATTGCTTGCATGAAACAGGAGCTGCTCCAGGTAAGTGCTCCACACCCCAACCCTCAGCCCCCTCCCACACCCTAACTCCTGGCCAGACCCTGCACTCCAACATTTTTAATTTTTAATACAGGGCTCTTATCCAAAGTGCTTTACAATAGTTAGCTAACGGCACAAACAATATATGGAAAGATCGTTAAGTGGTGCACCAAGACTCTCAGCAATTTTCAAGTGGTCTGTGGAAAAATCGGTTAGACGACAAAAACAATCAAAGTACCTCACTTTATTTTCATTTATTTCCTATTACTTATAGGAGGAGGAGGAGGAAGGAGGAAAAAAAAGAATGAAAAATGGGGGTGGGAGGGAAATGAGAGAATGTTCTTTTTCTTGCCTATGTCCCAAGGAGGGACCCCTAAAATGGAGCTGAGCACAGGGCCCCACTAACGCTAAATCCGCCACTGAGCTTCCTTCTCTGGATACCCCCAGCCAAGGACGCACGGACTGTCTGTGTGATAAGTGACCCTGGGCCAGCAGCTCTGACTCCAGCAGCCTGCTCGTTACACCCCAAGCATTACTGTGGTCTGGGTGGAGAAGGCTCAGGGTTTGAGAGGTCAGGGGTAAGAAACTTCTGCTGATTATGCCGCTCCTAACCCTCAGTTTTACTTGAGGAAACAGGAGCTATTTGACACTGTGCAATACGGCTCCTGTGCTCTGTTCCCAAAGTGTTCTGCAGCAGGGGAGGGTCTCTGGTAGCTTGTGTGTCACTGGCATATCGGGGTGATGCTGAAACAGGGCAGAGTAGAGGTGGCATTGTAGGGCTGCTGTGAACCATGTCCCTTCTTTTCCCCTTCCAAGAACAGAGGGGAGAGTAACCCTTACCCAGCAAGGTCACATTCTCATAGTTCTCCTGCATGACATCCCTGTAGAGGGCTCTCTGAGCGGGGTCCAGCAGAGCCCCCTCTTCCCTGGTGAAATACACAGCCACCTCCTCGAAGGTCACCGGCCCCTGAAAGAGCAAGAGTCCAACACTCAGTACCTGCTCCCCCACTCACAGCCCCCCTATACATGGAGGACAGGAGCCAAACAGAAACTCTGGGTGGATTGCAGTCAGAGTCCCACCCCCACCCTGCTCAGAGCATCCAGGAAACACCAGGGGGAGGGGACGAAGCGAGAGCCCCTCCTGTCTCCCAGCAGAGCCATCACACACCTACTAGCCACAGACTGATTCAGGAGATGGAGCCACTAGCAGGGTCCAGGGACAGCTCCCTGGTAGGAAGCCCAACAACCTCCCCATTCTGAAGAGCTGGATGTGAAGGGAGGGGAATCTCCCCTAAGCCTCACTGGTGGGTGCCCCCTTCATATCTCACAGCAGCCGCTGGTTAGTCAGGTCGGGCTCCAGCACTATGAGTCTGGTCAGTTTTCCCAGCCCCATGCAGCTGGGTTATTTTCAGCTCCACAAACTAGAGCATTTCCACCGCTGAACCTCCTGGGTCTGTTCCTAGAATCTAGGCCACATATTAAATAACTCCCAGCAGGGTTAGCACACCCCTGTCCTCCTCCCTTTCTCCACCCTGTGCATTTCCTGCAAACCAGACAGCAACCTCCAAACCAGCCTGTGCAAACCTTCCATCTCCCACGTATTTGCTGTCCCTCTCCCGCCCTGGAGGAACCCACCAGCAACCCCCTGATAATACCTACCTGAACTGGCTCCTCTGCAGCCATTTCTCTCCCCTGTCCAACGAGAGGACGGGATGAATAGGAGCGAAACATGGACATTATTCCGCAGCCTGGCAGGGCGAGAAGGGCAGTTGTGAAGGTTTCAGAACAGGCTTTAATTCATTTCAGAGCATGATTCCCCCAGGCCCTTTCCCTGCAGACAGGCACCCTAGAGTCTGCCATGCTGAGAAAGGCTTGATCTCTTTGTACAGTGTAGACCTGGCCTCTCCTGCCAGGCTAAGCCCACAGAGACATTTTTAACCTCCCTTCTCCCTCCCCTCACCCCATAACAAAGTCTCTGAACACAAGGCTAGAAAAAAGCAGAACCAAAGGAGTCACTGTCGGGGATCCCCTCAGACACTGACCCCACGGCAGCCACACCCCAGCAGGAGGGATATGGAGTCAGGAACTGGATTTTCCTCTGTCTGATTCTCATCTTTTCCACAGGAAAGTGACTCTACCCAGGGTGCAGCAATACATCTGTCTGGGCAGATTAGAGATCTGGAAATCTCTCTCCAAACTCTTCTCTCCCACAGCCCCTTTCAATCTCTCTTTCTCCTTCTATCTCCTTTTCCCCTCTCCCTGCCCGTCTGGTAGGAAAGTCCCAGTCCTGGGTAGTTTGCTCCCCCATGGCTGGATTTGCTCCTTCAATTGTTAATTGGACAAGAAATGAGGGGGGTCTGTTTGTGTAGAGTCATTTTAAGGCCGGACCCCAGCACTTTCCCTTAGTTTCTTTCAGTTACTTGGAATTTCTGGATCAGAATTTAGTATTAACAGGGCCCAGGGCTGCCCTAGGGGGCTAGGACCAGCTGGAGAAAGTCATCCCCTGGGCCAGGCAGAGAAGCAGCTTTAATTCAGGTCACATCCCAGCACAGAACCCTGCTGGGGGAGCAGCAGCTGCTAAGCCTGGTCTCCCAGATCACTATGGAGGCTGCAGCGTCTGACCCAGGAAGCTGAACCCCAGTATCCTGAGCAGAGAGGGACAGAGCGTTTGAGCAGCTTCCCTCCTTTAGCTCTCTGGGGAGAGCAGCTAATGAGAGCCCCTCCTCACAGGGAGAACTGCTGATCTCATTCGCCCCACTGTCCATCCGGAGTCACTCCTTGTCTTTCCATACATTGGTCTCAATGACACCAGAGTTCAGAAAGAATGAGTCCAGAACGCTGTGGAAGGGACCATTGTGTGGCAGTGCTGACCCCCTTCCCACCTCCCTCACCCCCAGATCGAGAACAAGGACTGGGGGGCACAAATTTTCCAAACAGAACTGAAAGTTCCTGCAGTTTTCAAAAGAGGAGAAAAGCAAAATTTGTGATTTCACACTCACAGTGTCTGATAAGTGGACAGAAAGTGATCACAGTGACAGGGCCTGTGACTGGGGAATGCCGGGCAGTGCTTGGAGCCAGGACTCTGACACAAGTTGATCAGAGAGAAGGATCATGGTTAGTAGAAGTTCCCAGAGCCCACAGCCAGGGGCCCAGCAGCTATTCCCTGGGACGCAGCCCCCAGAGTCCCCGGCCAGGGACCCCAGATACCCCTCAAAGCCCCACCGGCCAGGGAATCCCCACCAGACCATGACTGTCAGGTTGGGAATCCCAAAGGGTTCCCCCCACCAAGAGCCCCCAGCAGCCAAGGACCCGCCCACTGGGAACTCAGTCCCTCACTGCCTGCCTAGGACTCACCCCCCCAGCAGGATCTGCCCTGCCATTTGCCTGGGACCCCCTCCTCCACCCAGCGGGATCCCCTGATGCTTTTCAGTGGGACCCCTCACTCTGCTTCCCCGGCATCCCCTGACCTAGTGCCAGGGATCCCCTCCCCCAGCTCTGTGCACGGCAGCGATCCCAGGAGCCAGCCGGGGAAGCCCAGACGGAGCCCCTGGCACAGCACCAGGCTCCCAGTCTAACCCCCTGTCCCGCCTCCCCAAGAGACGCCCACCCCGGCTGTTCTGCAGCCAACGGCCCCCAGCAATACCCACCTCCAGGACCCACAGCCTCAGGGCTGGGCACATCCACCTTTGAGATCTGCAGAGAAAACGTGTCTCAAACTATGCAACTGGAGGTGGAAAATCAGACTCCTGGAGAGACCAGGGGGAAATGGGGGAGGCGGGAGAGCGGCTCGTTGGCGGGGAAAGGGGCGAATCTCCCCGGATTTTACAGCCCGGGTGAGACACTGAGCGAGAAAAGGGGCAGAACTGGAGAGAATTTGTATCGGGGGCGAGAGGCAAGTGGCACCAACAGGGACAGGAGCCAATTAACCCCCCTCCCCCCTTCGCCCGCCACTCCCCCCCCCCCCCGCGTCCCACTGACCTTCCCCCCCCATCCCAGCGGATCCTCCCCTCCCTGCCTGACACCCCCCATCTCCCCCCTCACCACAGGGGATCCCCCAAATCCCAGCCGGGGGGGGGCGGGGGCGGATCCTGCTGCGGCTCCGCTGGGGCCGAGGCGGCTCCGAGGCTTCTCCCGGGTTCCCCGGGGCAGAGTCACGTGCCCGCCCCCCCCCCGGGGTCTCTCACTCCCCGGGGGCTCCGGGCGGGACTGGGGCGGGCAGAGCCCGGGGCTGCCCGGGGGGCGGGGCCCAGCTGGAGAAACCCCCCCCGCACAGACCCCTCCCGCCCCCGGGGAGCAGCAGCGCCTCAGCCCGGGCCCGGCTCACGCGGAGGCGGCAGCAGCAGCTTTGTTCTCCCGCCCCCAGCGGGGTTCGCACGGAGCATGCGCGATTTTACCTGCTGAAACCTTCCGTTACCTGGGCTGGAGAGAGCGGAAGCGGCCCCGGGGCAGGCTGGGAGATGTAGTTCCTGACTCTCCCCGGACCGGAAGTGACGTTGGGGGGAGAGACCAAGCCGAGTTGCAAACGGCGCGCGCGGGCCCCTGCGGCTCTGCCTGGCTCGCGCGGGGTCGTTGGAGCCTCTCTGCCCGCCCCAGCCCCGGTGAGTAAGAGACCCCGGGGGGGGCGGGCACGTGACTCTGCCCCGGGGAACCCGGGAGAAGCCTCGGAGCCGCCTCGGCCCCAGCGGAGCCGCAGCAGGATCCGCCCCCCCCCCCGCTGGTATGGGGGGCGGGGCCCGGCGGGGGGGGTCCCTGGGAGTGAGGGGGGTGTCGGGCGGGGGGGGGGTTGAACTGTCTCTGGGCAGCCAGGAAATTCCCGGGGGGGGGGGAGTGGTGGGCGGGCTAAGGGGGGAGGGGGGTTAATTGGCTCCTGTCCCTGTTGGTGCCACTTGCCTCTCGCCCCCGATACAAATTCTCTCCAGTTCTGCCCCTTTTCTCGCTCAGTGTCTCACCCGGGCTGTAAAATCCGGGGAGATTCGCCCCTTTCCCCGCCAACGAGCCGCTCTCCCGTCTCCCCCATTTCCCCCTGGTCTCTCCAGGAGTCTGATTTTCCACCTCCAGTTGCATAGTTTGTGACACGTTTTCTCTGCACATCTCAAAGGTTGATATAAAATACCCTAAACATTTGCCCTGAGATTTCCCCATCTCTCTAATTATAAAATTAAAAAAATCTCAGATTTTCACCTTTTCTCAGCTTCTTGAACATAGATATAAAATGTTTGCAAATGTTGCCCATTTCCTCTCTATTCATTTAACAAATACTGATGTGAAACACTGACATTTTAGTGCACATCAGATATAAACTGATCTAAAATCCCTTTGATTTTCCACTTTCCTCTCTATTATTTGCAAAAATAGAGCCAAAATCTCTCAGATTTCCCCCCTTTCTCTTTCACTTCTACGTTATTATCAAATATCAATTAAAAATCTTTTCATGTTTGGGGCTGTTCCCCATGTCTCTCAATCCCAGCAACTTCTCCTTTCTTGGGGGAAACCTGTTGCCCTGAATCACTGTCCATCCTGGAGGTTGCAGGGGGTTAAATTTCCCAGTGCTGATCTTTCCCCTCTCCTTTGAGAGCCATTTCTTCCCCCCTTTATCTGTGTTAAAATGTTTGCCGAAGAAAGAGACCAGCCACATCTTTAATACACATCAAAGCCAGAGGCCTCCCCCTGTTTGGGGATCAGTGGTTCCCAGCTGGTAACGGGAGAGTTGGCTGGACCCTTTTTTTTTCTCCAGCTGGCAGGGGATGAGGAGGTCTCTCTGAGTGCAGTGTGGGTCCAGAAGTATCCCAAACCCCATGGCAAATGGCCTCTGTGAGGGGCTGATTCCCCCTGTGCTAAGATGCAGCCACTTCTGGGGTGGATCCAGGGTGGCCATTATTTGCTAGTGACAGGCCATGGACGTTTCTTACCTTTCTTGCCCTCCAGAGCTTCCATTCTCCTTTTCAAGAGACATCCACCAGGGCTCCCTCTGCCTGTGTGACTGGCCAGCAGGGGGCAGTGATAACTCTCTATCCACTTAGCAGACACTCTGAGGTAACAGTGTTGTGCGGGGTGGGGGGAGGTGTCTGTGGGGGGAGATTGCAGGAGGTACCCTAGTGAGGTTGGTGGGTTCTGGAGATTTGGGGTTTCAGGGGGTGGTTGTGATGTGCCCAGCCCTGAGGCTGTGGGTCCTGGAGGTGGGTATCGCTGGGGGCCTGGGGGCTGCAGAACAGCCGGGATGGGCGTCTCTTGGGGAGGCGGGACAGGGGCTTAGAGGGAGCCTGGTGCTGTGCCAGGGGCTCCGTCTGGGCTTCCCCGGCTGGCTCCTGGGATCGCTGCCGTGCCCAGTGCACAGAGCTGGGGGGGGGGATCCCTGGCACTAGGTCAGGGGATGCCAGGGAAGCAGAGTGAGGGGTCCCACTGAAAAGCATCAGGGGGTCCCGCTGGGTGGAGGAGGGGGTCCCAGGCAAATGGCAGGGCAGATCCTGCTGGTGGGGGTGTGCGGGGCGGGTCCTAGGCAGGCAGTGAGGAACTGAGTTCCCAGTAGGCAAGTCTCTGGCTGCTGGGGGCTCTTGGTGGGGGGAACCCTTTGGGATTCCCAACCTGACAGTCATGGTCTGTTGGGGATTCCCTGGCCGGTGGGGCTTTGAGGGGTATCTGGGGTCCCTGGCTGGGGACTCTGGGTGCTGCTGTTGTACCAATATAATAAAAAAAACCAGCAGGATCTTATTAAGAGGGATAAGGCAAAGATGCCACTTTTATTGTAAATACCATAACAAAACAAAAGACAATGTTTTCCTACTTGTTTCCATTACTACTTATTCCTTATACACACACACACATATATTCATTCACACAATCATTCATTCAGGTTCTGTATAGATGTTATAGTTACCAGCCTAGATGTTGCTCATGCCAAGTTACTGGCCAGGTACCTTGGTCATGAGGATGGAGCCGAGTCTGTGTCAGATGCATCTGATGCTCCTGGAGGTTGGTATCAGAACCATAGACTCAAAGTCCTCAGTCTTTAGAGTCCAGTTTTATAGGGATTTTTCCCTATGTTAGTTCATAGGAGTTGCCTCATTCTGCTGTTGCTAAATCAATCAGCAGATGGCTGGCTCCATTCTGTCAGATGCTTGTTTTTCCTTCCTTTGAGGTGTGGTGGGTCATCTGGTTGATCCCACTTGACACCTTCTTCAGCCAACACTGAATTCTTCAGACTGGTAACTCCCTAACCATTCAGTCACATACATTCTCTATCTTAATCACATCTATTTCACTGTTTCTTTACTTTTTGGGGTGTTACCAGTTTATGTGAGACTCCCTGTCTTTTAACAATCAAAGATAAAGTGAGATGAAAACTTACAGAGGGTGGGGGTCTCTATTTATACACTATAACAGCTACTGTTTTGGCTTACTTAGAGTTAATTAATGTTTAACAAGTTTTATACAAAGTATTTCTTTGAGCAGGCTTCACACAGACACAGCTGGTGGCTTGCAGGTTAGAATCACAAATTTACTTTTAACATAAACCTTTAGTTATGAGGCATCAATTAACAATAAGTCATTTTTCATATAAACCATGTCTAATATAAACCTTCTTTAATATCCCTACATAATCCCCCTTTTGACACTACGATATACATATATTCGTTAATGTCACTTTCTATGTAACCTGTTTAAAAGAAGGTACTGTGAGGCAACATGGGTTTGTGATTCCAATCTATTGTACATTCTTTTTATCCAAAAGCACATGCTAAACATTTTAATAATACAAATACAATTTAATACTAAGACAACTATTAAGGGATGTAGCATTACTGATAGGATGCCAGTAGTGGTTGGGGACCATCCAAAGAATATATTATACCAGTAATAAGTTATTTGTTTAGTAAAAACAGTACTGACATTGCATTTACATTTATCTACTGGGGGCTGCTAACACTCTGCCCCTTGATCTATGATCATTACAGTAGTTGTTGTCATGGTAGGGCACAGGTGATCTGTTGTAAACAAACCAAACAATTATAACCAGGTGAATATAACTAAAACCATTACAATTGACTAAAGACCAGATATAACCTAAACACAAATCCAAACAATTATAGTTATAATAATTGGGAATACAATAAAACCATAACCATTACAATAATTGGGTACATTGACACATAAGATGAGGTCTAAGTTTGATGCTGCAATAGCCATCAAACAATAAAAGTTTGAGGTTCTTAAGCACACACAAGAAATAAGATTTTGTAGGAGGACCACAGTTGTTATGCAGGGTTAAGCTGATTTGGACTTTAACATTTATTTGCTAAAATGTTGCAGAATTTCCTATTTTTAACAGTTGTACTTAAGAGGTTTTTGGGGACCTGAAAGATGGGGCCCTGCAATTATGGGTCAAGGTCTTACAGGTTATGGGGGGCCCAAGAACTACCCTTTAGGACTTGGGGAAGTAGAACCAGAGTGTATAGAGAAAAGTGTGGAAAACCTAACAAAAAAATAAACCTGATGCACTGGGGACCAAAGTCTTTTGGACACAAGTGGTGATTGATAAGTTGGATGGACATGGGGGAAGTAGAGAGGAAAAGACATTTGCTCTGTCTAGTGTAGTATTTTTTTTTTTATTTTATTTTTTTTTTGGAGCCAATGCTAGCACAGGACACCACTAGAGACAGACACAGAACATGCAACAGAGAACATGCAACACAGAACACTGAACACAGACTTTGTCGCGACACTATAACCATGGTATTTTATAACTCTTCAGCTGGTACCAGCTCTTCTGATGTTTTGGTTTTAGAGCCTGAAAGATAAAAGCTTAGAAATAAATTAGCACAGTGCTTCCACCTGGCAGACCCTGCTTAGTCTCTGCCACTGTGTGTTTGGTACTTGGGGCTGCACAAATGCTAATTAAGTGTTGCAAAAAAAAAAATTCATTTTAAAATTCCCAGCCACTTTG
This sequence comes from Mauremys mutica, assembly GCF_020497125.1. Lineage (NCBI taxonomy): Eukaryota > Metazoa > Chordata > Testudines > Geoemydidae > Mauremys > Mauremys mutica. The sequence continues at coordinate 61,523 of NW_025423117.1, forward strand.
CCACGGCCTGGAGGTCTGAGGCAGAAGCAGGCACTGTTGTTACTGTTGCAATGGCATTCTGGCCCTGGGAGGAAGAATTTACCCAAATATTCCCCTTCCCACTCTCCAGAGAGGTCCCAAAAACCTGCCCCTTCTGGGGTCTCAAATGTTCCTTCTTCTGATGTTACTGCTGTTGTAGGATTTGAGAGTGCTGTTTTAACTCTCTGTACCCAACCTTAAGGGCATCTAACTGGGTTTGAGTATTACATACATTTTTATTTTTCTGCTTTTGCAGCAGAGGCTTGTAAATCTTAATGCAGGTTTTTTTTGTTTTTACATTTTCCCAACAGTTGTGAACAACAACCAACCACAACAACAACAAAAACCAAACTGATAAATATTAAGCACTATAACCCTTAATTCCTAAAAGAGCAGCTTACAATGGTTGTTTCACATATTTTCTTCCCATGTTTTTTGGGGGTCCCAAGCCTCTTTTTCCCAATGTGCCATTACTTTCCAATTTTCTACCCCTTTTTCCAATTGGGATAGTTTTTCTTTTAGAGCTATTTTCTCCTCTTTACAGGCTGCTAGGTGGAGGTAGCTGTCATTACAAGCCTTCCACAGCAGCCAGATCCCTGCAGCATCTCTTTTTACTGCATTTAGGGGTTTGCATATGAGGATATATTGAGCCAATCTATCCTCTAAATCCGAAATGGTGCAGATATCTGCAAGGGCTTGTTCAGTCCAAGGACTGTGCCCATATCTTTGGAGAATTTGCTGAAAAGGCGTTATCTCTTTAATAAAAGGTGAGGTAGAAGCTACTTTTGACTTCATTTCTTCCTCTGGGACTGTTTTCCCTTGCCTTTTCTTAAACATTTTAAATTTTGTTCAGCGAGCAGCACTGTCTGGTCCCTGGGACCCTCTTGTTGCTCCTGATATATATATATATATATATTTCTTTTTCTGCTACCTTCACGGAGGCCAACAGATTTAGTTAACAATTTTCCTACTACCCACCCGGGGGCCAGCAGTTTTTGTTAATAATTTTACTTTTCCTACTACCCACCCGGGGGCCAGCAGTTTTTGTTAACAATTTTACTTTTCCTACTACCCACCCGGGGGCCAGCAGGTTTTGTTAACAATCTTTTCCTACTACCCACACGGGGGCCAGCAGGTTTTTGTTAACAATTTGACTTTTCCTACTACCCACCCGGGGGCCAGCAGGTTTTGTTAACAATTTTACTTTTCCTACTACCCACCCGGGGGCCAGCAGGTTTTGTTAACAATTTTATGAGCTCTTTATTTTTCTGCTACCCACACGGGGGCCAGCAGTTTTGGTTAACCAAGAATAGAACCGTGCTCTGTAGAGCCGGTTGTGTGCACACAGATTGGTTTACAATAAGTGAGGCAAAAATACCATAATCCCCCTTTCGCTATTCTCCACCAAAATGTTGTACCAATATAATAAAAAAAACCAGCAGGATCTTATTAAGAGGGATAAGGCAAAGATGCCACATTTATTGTAAATACCATAACAAAACAAAAGACAATGTTTTCCTACTTGTTTCCATTACTACTTATTCCTTATACACACACACACATATATTCATTCACACAATCATTCATTCAGGTTCTGTATAGATGTTATAGTTACCAGCCTAGATGTTGCTCATGCCAAGTTACTGGCCAGGTACCTTGGTCATGAGGATGGAGCCGAGTCTATGGTTCTGATACCAACCTCCAGGAGCATCAGATGCATCTGACACAGACTCGGCTCCATCCTCATGACCAAGATACCTGGCCAGTAACTTGGCATGAGCAACATCTAGGCTGGTAACTATAACATCTATACAGAACCTGAATGAATGATTGTGTGAATGAATATATGTGTGTGTGTGTATAAGGAATAAGTAGTAATGGAAACAAGTAGGAAAACATTGTCTTTTGTTTTGTTATGGTATTTACAATAAATGTGGCATCTTTGCCTTATCCCTCTTAATAAGATCCTGCTGGTTTTTATTATATTGGTACAACACTGCATCCCAGGGAATAGCTGCTGGGCCCCTGGCTGTGGGAACTTCTACTAACCATGATCCTTCTCTCTGATCAACTCGTGTCAGAGTCCTGGCTCCAAGCACTGCCCGGCATTCCCCAGTCACCGGCCCTGTCACTGTGATCACTTTCTGTCCACTTATCAGACACTGTGAGTGTGAAATCACAGATTTTGCTTTTCTCCTCTTTTGAAAACTGCAGGAACTTTTGGTTCAGTTTAGAAAATTTGTGCCCCCCAGTCCTGAGAGCAGCTAGGGGGCATCACGGTGAGAGAACAAAGAGGGACCCCTTGTCTCTCCCAGCAGATCCATCACACATCTACTAGCCAGAGGCTGATACAACCCCATGGTGGGGAACCCAACACCCTCCCCACTGCCAGCAGCTGGATGTGAGGGGCTGGGACATCTTCCCTACACCTCCCTGCTGGGTGCCCCCTTTCCATGTCACACCAGCCTCTGACTAGCAGGCTGAGGATTCAGCACTGAAAGTCTGGTCAGTTTTCCTAGCTCTGCCTAGGAGGTTGGTTTCTCTGTTTCCTGTTTCACAAATTAGGGAATTTTCTCCCCCAACACCCAAATGTTTCTTCTGAGGATCTAGGCCCACATTAAACAAGTCCCAGCAGGTTTGTCACACACTGTCCCACTCCCTTTCCTCACCCAGACCTAACTGCCCCCCTCCAGACCTAACTCTCCAGAAGTTGCCACCTCTTCAGTATTTCCTGCCCCTCCCCCTCCAGCAGGAACCCACCAGCAACCCCCCAATAACCCCTACCTGAACTGGCGCCACTGCAGCCGGAGAAGCCCCCCCGGCCAGGCACAGAGGGGTTAATGCTTCCTGTGCCCTGCAATCCTCCCCCCACCCCCGCTCCCAGCCGCTCCAGACCCTCTGTGTGCCCCGCAACCCCCGCCCCCCCGGGCTGCAGCGCTCGCCAGGGCGGGCTGCAGCAGCTGGGATCCAGCTGACACCCAATGCAGGGGCTGGGGGGGGAGCTGCTACACTAGCCCCTGTCCCCGCTTTTCTCCTGGGGAGCCCCGGCCCCTCTCCTGCCCCCTCCGGGCTGAGGCAGGTCCCCACGTGTCCCACCCCCTGTGTGGGGCCCGGGGGCGGGGCCAGGCCTGGGGAGAAGCCGCCCCTTCCCGCCCCCCCGGCCCTTCCCCCGCCCCTTGTGTGGCAGCGGGGCCATGGCTGGGGCCGGAAGCGCAGCACGGGGGCTCCTGCAGCCCGCGGGGCAGCGCGGTTGGGCCAGGGGCAGCGCGGGGCGGGCAGGGCCAGGGACACGCGTGGGATGGACACGCTCCTGCCGGGGGCGGGGTCAGGGCTGGGGGTTGGGCGGGGTGCGGTTATTACGTGAGGGTCACAAGCCCCCCCCAGCTCTGCCGCTCGCCGGGAAAAGGTGGGGGGGTCTGAGAGGCACCGGCTGGGAGAGGGGGCGGGGCCGGGGGAAAGGATGAGCGGTGGGGGGAGGGTCAGGCTGGCCCCGGGGACCTCCCTTACCTGGGCTAGAGAGAGCGGAAGCGCCCCGGGGCAGTCTGGGAGATGTAGTTCCTGACTCTCCCTGGACTGGAAGTGACATTGGGGGGAGAGACCAAGCCGAGCTGCAAACGCGCGTGGGCCGCTGCGGCTCTGCCTGGCTCGCGCAGGGCCGTTGGAGCCTCTCCCGGGCCGGAGAAGGGTTGGTGCCGTTGGAGCTCTGGGCATGCGCAGATCGCGGCGGGAGAGCCTTTCATTAACCCCCCCGTGCCCGGGCCGGGCCCTGCCCCGCTGGAGCCGCCCTGGGGCCGCCCCGGGCTCCGCCTGCCCTGCTGCGGAGCTGCAGCCTCCAGGTCCCGGAGCGAGCCCCGGGGGCGGGGCTGGGCCGGGCGGTGACTCTGCCCCAGTGCCCGGGGGGGAGGGGGACCTGGCATCTCGCAGCGCCGGGATCTGCTCCCGGGGGGGGGACAGTGCCCGCGGGGGGCTCGGAGCTGCTGCCCCCGCAGGAGCCCAGCGCGCCCCGGGCCCGGCCACGCTCTGCCCTGGGGCCCCGCGGGGGGTGCCGGGGGGAGGGGCCCGGCCCCACTGGGGTCCCTGCATGGGGCTGGGGGGGGGAGACCAAGCTGGGAGGGGGGGGGAAGGGGCGGGTGGGAAATGTCTGTGCACCCCGGACATGGCCGGGGGGGGGCACGTGACGGCCGGGGGGCGAGAGAAAGGGGGGCGCTGAGGTCCCCTCGGATTTACCGCTGCCCCCTCCCATGGGGACCCCCCTCGTCCTGCCCCCTTTCTCCCTAGAGAGCCACGAGCAGCGCCCAGGGTGACCCCCCCTCCCCCAACCCCTGAGAAGTTCCCTGTTCCCCTCCCCTGATTGTGCCCCATTTTCTCTCCCCTTCGCCAATGGCCAGTTCAGGTCTCAGGTTTGGGGGTTTCCCCCATTTCCACCTGCAGGGATTTGTCCTTGTGCGGGTGGGAAATGGTTCCCCCGAGGGATTCCTGAGCTGGGCAGAGGGTGAATGGGCAGAGGCTGGGAGGGCCCTGAGACAGGGACACCTCTGGGCTGGGCTGGGGGGGCCACTCTCTGCTGGCAACGGGGCCTGGGAAGGGCCAGGAAGGGGAGGGAGGAGCAAATGTCCCCCATGGAGACGGCCCAGCCCCAGGTTTCCCAGTCCAGCTACTCCCCAGCACCTGCTGGCCCTGTGAGTGTGAGGCAAGAAGAATCCATCTCATTCTGTTGCTGATTGAATATCCCTGTATAATCCCCTCCAATTTCCCCTCCGTTCTCTTGAACTGTTAAATGCTGACGTAAAATCTCCCAGATGTTGGTGCTTCTGTCTCACATTAGCAAATATTTAGTTTGTGCCCCATTTTCTCCTCAGTTCTGAAATACTGATATCGAATTCTCAAAAATCTTCCCGCTTTTCTCTCCAGGTGTGTGACTGAGATCAGGGCTCTTATCGTACTGAACGTGGCCCTGTTCTGCCAGGCGCTGAAGAGACCCCAGGTGAGATCTGGGCCCTGTTCTGCCAGGCACTGAAGAGACCCCAGGTGAGATCAGACCCCACTGTTGTGCCAGGTAAAACTGAGACCTGGACCGAGATCACGGCCCCCCTTATGCCAGGCAGCGCATGACTATGACCCAAACCGCTGCCTCCATTGTGCTGGGCACTTCAGAGACCTCGACTGAGATCTGTGTCCCCGTTGGGCCTGGCCCTGCACTGACCCCGACCCAGATCACGCCCCACCACTGTACTGGGCACTGCACAGACCCTGACAGAGATCCTGCCCCCACATTTTGCCAGATGCTGCAGGGGCCCTAAACAAAATCCGGGATCCTGTAATGCTGGGAGTTGCAGAGTCCCCGACTGAGGTCAGGCCCCTGTTGCGCAGGGCTCTGCACAGACACTGACCAAGATCAGGGTCCCCATTGTGACAGGTGCTGCACAGACACCAAGGGTATCTCTACCCTGCCATAAACCCCCCCCCAGCTGGCCCATGCCAGGTGACTCAGGCTCACAGGGCTCAGGCGAAGGGGCTGTTTAATTGCAGTGTAGATGTCTGGGCTCGGGCTGGGGCCAGGCTGTAGGACCCTGCGAGGTGGGAGGGTGCCAGACCTTGGGCTGCAGCCCCAGCCGGAACATGGACACCACAATTAAACAGCCCCACAGCCTGAGCCGTGTGAGCCCAAGTCAGCGGGCACGGGCCAGCCGCCGGTGTCTGACTGCAGTGTGGACATGCCCACAGGGACAGAGAGACCTTGCCACAAAAAGCTCAAAGGCTAAATAGGCAATTATTCACAGCAATAAGATTTACAGATCCATTTGTGCACCAAAGTCCAGATAGCAGCATGTGTATGTGTGTAGTTTGGTTGGGGCTGGTGTAATTGTGCCCCCAGAAATATGTACATTTCCAGCAAAACCCCTCCTACACAGTACACCCAATTGTCCACCCCTTGCCATAGGCCATTGATCCTGCTCCTGCATAGTCATAGGAGAGGGGCACGGCCAAACATTTCCTTTTTCATCACCCCTCCATTGATTCCCAGTGAGCTCCTCCCCTTCTCATTATTCCCATAGGGCTTATGGGGCCCACCTTAGTTGCCGTTCTATTTCCAGGCACCATAGTAGCCATTACCCAGGTGCTGGCCTCCCAGTTGAGCATTTTGCATTCCCACACACCTCTTCCTCTCCCCCCAGGTCAGCCTTTTGAAGCCATCCCCCACCCACCTCATGCTAGCAGCAAGACCAACGCCACAGACAAACATCACAAAACATAGATCCATTGTATTCTGGGTTATTCTTCCGCTGGCGCCAGCATGGTTGTAGAGTGTCTGAAAAACGAAAGAAACAATTTCCACCCCCCTGGTGGGATCAGATTATTTCTTAATAATAATACCAATTCCTTTTACAAATTTCCTTGCTAATTGCAGGAAAAACAGAAGAATTACCTTCAGGCTGTCCTTATTTTGTTCTATAGTCAGGCTAGTGAATTACCCCACTCACTGACCATTTATGAAATTTATGAGGTGGCGTGCCTCAGTTTCCCACAGCTTCAGATTTCTGCTCTGTACACACACACACACGCTCCTTAGGGTTAACCTGTCCCCCTTATTTTCAGGCTTGACTTGTTTTTTCACCTCCCTTTTCTGGAGGGCCATAATCTGAGTCTTCTAATAGCTTGTTTGCTGACCAGATGCATTCATTATGCTCAGGTTCTTTGTGCTGCAAATGGCAGTTTCCTCCTTCCTCCATCAGCTGGGTATTGCATCCGCACAGAGTCTTTCTTGGCTTGCCTCTGGATTCAAAGCTATCAGCAGCTCAGAGACTGTTTCAAAAGGGACACATTTCACTTCCACCAGGGTTCTTATTACTGTTCACTTTCATCTTCTGCTCCAAAACACTGCTCAAAAGATCTGAAAAAGAAGCACAATCTACTATGCTCCTTTTGGAGCCCTAACAGGATTTTAATTAAGTACCATGTTTTGTTTGCATTTCTTTTACTCCTTTTCCAATATACACTGCACCCCCCACCACTTGCTAGTCACATTCCCAGACCCCACTGCCAGGCCCTCCCCACTGATAGTGACTTTCTCACTCCAGCCCCACTCCTTTCCTCTGTGAAAAGACATCACCCAGGGCTCCCTGCCGGCCATGTGAGTGTGGGGCAAGAAGAATCCATCCCATTCTCTTATTGATTCAGTATCCTTGTATAATCCCCTCAAATTTTCCATCTTTTCTCTTGAGTCTTTAAACGGTGACACAAAATCTCCCAGATGTTGGTGCTTCTCTCTTATATTGGCAAATATTTAGTTTGTGCCCCAATTTCTCCTCAGTTCTGAAATACTGAGATCTAATGCTCAAAAATCTTCCCGCTTTTCTCCCCAGGTGTGTGACTGAGATCAGGGCTCTTATCATACTGAGCGTGTCCCTGTTCTGACAGCTGCTGCAGAGACCCCAACTGAGATCTGGGCCCTGTTCTGCCAGGCACTGAAGAGACCCCAGGTGAGATCAGACCCCACTGTTGTGCCAGGTAAAACTGAGACCTGGACCAAGATCACGGCCCCCCTTGTCGCAGGCAGCGCACGACTGCGACCCAAACCGCTGCCTCCATTGTGCTGGGCACTTCAGAGACCTCGACTGAGATCTGTGTCCCCATTGGGTCTGGCCCTGCACTGACCCCGACCCAGATCATGTCGCACCACTGTACTGGCTGAAGGCCTTAGCCTGTCCCAGGAAGAGAAGCCATTCCACAGACAGTGATCTTTGGTTCCTTCTTTTATACCTCTATAACTAGCCAAGTGATGAGAATACACCTACATTCTTAAAGTACAGGCCTTTGCAGACAGGCCTGAATATCTATAGTCTAACACTTGGTTCTGCCTCAACACAGGGGGCTGGAGTAGACGCCCTCTCCAGATCCCTTCCAGGCCTACATTGAAATAATTCTCTTTTGTGCTGTGTCCTGTTCTACGCTGAGCTGTTTTGCGTGGTGCCATTTGGAACTGTGATTGCCCCATGTTGTGTTGCATAGTTTTATGGTGCATTGTTTTGCCTCAACTTGTTTGGGGTCTGTGTTGTGTTGATTTGAGTTGACCTATTTTGCATTGTGTACTTTTGTCCTAAGGTGTGTTAGTTTGCATTGTGTTGCTTTCTTCTCATTAGTATTGTGTCATTTTATGCTGTGCAATGTAGGTTTTTGTTTTATTGTTGTTTTTTGAATGGCCTGACATCATGTTGTCGTGCGGTTTTTCTCTGTATGTTGTTTTATATGTATATATTGCATCGTATCCTAGACATGTAGGGCTAGATGGGACCTCAAGATGTCATCAAGTCCAGCTGTCTCTGCTGAGGCAGGACCCAAGTATCTGTAGATTATCTCTGACAGAGCTTTGTCCTACTTGTTCTTAAAAACTTCCAGGGACAGAGACTCCCCAGCCCCCCTTGTAAGACTATTCCCGAGCTGACCTCCCTTAGCTCTGGGGACACGCACACAGACTGTAGTGGTGAGCAGCTCTGGAGAGAGAGGAGACCCCAGTGAGTGGGCAGCTGGGTAAAGGGACTGAAGTTGGGAGGAGAAACATTGACGTGTCCAAGGTCACCCAGGCTGTCTGTGACCGAGCTAGAAATAGGTTCTAGTGCCACCGTACTGCTGTTTCTGAAGGTCTCTGCCACCCTGATGTTTTAGGCACTGGTGCAAACCCTTAGTACAGACAGAATTTACACTAGTGCACTCTGATTGGCACTGGTGCACCATGTCCCTGTTTGAAGGTTTGAGGTGGGGGCGGGGGGCAGTGACCTCACAGAGGCCTGGGGCTGGCTGAACAGTGCAGCTGGGAAGGGAGGGGCAGCAGTGAGTGCTGGAGGTATGAGCCAGGAGCACAGCCCCACAGGGCTGGACACTGACTTCTCCTGACCCAGGGGACACCCCCCTGCGAGGTGGTTTGTCCAGGGATGCACAGGCTGTCTTGGCAGGGCAGCTCAGCTGCAGTCCCTGCACACCTCTTCCTGCAGCCTAATACAGTGTGCTCGGGGGCCTTCCCAAGCTGCGGGTGACGGGGCTCTGGAGCTAACAGGGTCTGTTCCTGGCTCTGTCACAGACCCGTTTAGTGACCATGGGGAAGTCACAGCCCCTCTCTGTAACGCTGTCTTCAGTGACTCGAGAGCACGAGCACCAGCCTCGGGCAGACTGGTAAGAAGCAGGGAACAAACCCCAAATTGGGTGTGAGGTCTGTATGGAGATTTCACCAACCAAGAATCCAGTGTAAACGCTTCAGGCTCTGTAACAGCATTAACATGGAACCACAGACAGTCCCCTTGGGTGATCCCATATATCTTTCTGAGCCCCCCCACCCCCCGCTATAAAAACTCCACTGCCCATGTGGGCCACAATAACTGGTTTTCTGCATATAAAATCCAGGGCTGGTATTAGGGGTAGCAAGCAGGGCAACTGCCTGGGGCCCCATGCCACAGGGGCCCCCACAAAGCTACATTGCTCAGGCTTTGGCTTCAGCCCTGAGTGGTGGGGCTCAGGGACCCAGACTTCATCCCCATGCGTTGGAACTTCAGCTTTCTGCCCTGGGCCTCAGCGAGTCTAATGCCGGCCTTGCTTGGCAGCCCCCTGAAAGCTGCTCACGGCCCCCCAGGGGACCCCAGACCCCTGGTTGAGAATCACTGCCTTACCCCACGAATCACAGCAATGTTCAGGTTACTGCCAGGCCCAAAGGACCAGTCACTTCCTTAGGTCAATTGAATCTTAGATCTCCCAACAAAGACAACACTTGTAGCCAGTCCTGTCATAACCTGTATTAAGACTTATTTAAAAGGAAAGGAGAGTTGTTTACAAAGTTAAAGCAGGTAATCCGATAGATGCAGACGAGTTGCAGTCCTAAATTTCAAAGGTAATAGAAGCTTCTATTATAAGCAAGCTCTACATATTCTTTAGGACTAACCCCGGCTAAGCAGCTGGGGATCTCTTGCGTATGGCTAGACACTTTGCCCCCCCAGAGTCCAAGCAGCATACAGATAATCAGTTCCTTCTGCATGGGGTTTTTTATCCCCTTCCTGCCATGTGCTCTGAGCTGGAAACTCAGCTAATGGGAAGTCAAGAGCACAACAACAGTTTTTTGTGTCTTCGTTAACATACCATAATAGTCTCTTTGATGTTGATGGACCTTTCCTGCCAGGCAGGGTGTAATGCATTCTGTTGCCAATCAGCACTTTCTCCTGTCTGGTGATTTACAGAGCCACAGAGGCTCACAGTGCAACTAGTCAGATGTTAACCCAGGCAGCAACTCACAAGCATTCAATGAAGTCTAAACACATTCTTATGTTCACAGTCTGTATGAGGAGTATCTACTCATTTGGACTCACTGGGAAGCCACAGAAAGGAACAAGATGTGCTGAGGCAAGAAGGCCCAGTCTCAGAGCCCCCGGGGTCACACTTGCCAAAGATTAAAACTAGTCCCAGCCCATGAAGGCACCCAGAACTGGACACAATACTCCAGTTGAGACCTAATCAGTGCGGAGTGGAGCGGAAGAATTACTTCTTGTGTCTTGCTTGCAGTACTCCTGCTAATACAGCTCAGAATTATACTTGCTTTTTTTGCAACATTGTAACACTGTTGACTCATATTTAGCTTGTGATCCACTGTGACTCCCAGATCCGTTTCTGCAGTGCTCCTTCCTAGGCAGTCATTTCCTGTCTTGTATGTGTGCAACTGATTGTTCCTTCCTAAGTGGAGTACTTTGGATTTGTCTTTCTTTAATTTCATCCTCTTTACTTCAGACCATTTCTCAAGTTTGTCCAGATAATTTTGAATTTTAATTCTATCCTCCAAAGCACTTGCAACCCCTCCCAGCTTGGTATCGTCCACAAACTTTATAAGTGTAACAGAGGTACTGGGAGGGTTTCACCATGTGTCAGAGGGTTACAGCCTGGTGGGAGGGGGCTAGGCCTGTACTGGAATAAGGTCACTCTGTGCTTCACAGTGTGCAGAACCGGGAATGTCCATTAGCAGGGAAAATGCTGGGGGGAATCGACATGTGGAAAGGACAGAAACCCTGTCTGAATTCTCTCACATTGCCCTTCTCGCCCTGGCAGGCTACAGCATAACATCCACGTTTCGCCCCAAATAATCCCCTCCTCCCAGCAGGAAGGAAAAGGCTGCAATGGAGCTGGCTCAGGTAAGGGATTCTCAGGGATGGGTTCTGCTTGGAGGGAGAGGAGCAGTAAATGTATAGGAGGGTGGGATCTGCTAGAAGTAGTGGGAGGCAGGAACTATCTAGGGTATGGAATGGGAGGGGACAGGATGTGCAAACCTGCTGAGACTTGTGTATTCTAGGGTGTGATGGGTTGTTGCCCCGGGGTGCAGTCTGGGGAGCTTCTGGGAACCGCTGTGCCCTCTAACCCTCAAGCTGGGCTGGCCCTTCTCTCGCTGCTTTGCTGGAGATTCAGCCAGCCTCTCCAGGCCCTGTTATCACCCAATACGACAGCAGGTGGCGCCATACACCCAACTAAGCTACCTGAGTGCTTTACCTAAGCCAGGGGTCCCCAACCCCCGGTCCGCGGCCCGGTACCGGTCCGCGGCCTCTTAGAAACTGGGCCGCGAACCGACCCAGTGGACCTCCCGCAGGCGTGCCTGCGGGAGGTCTACCCGAGCCGCGGGACGAGCGCTCCCTCCGCAGTCATGCCTGCGGGAGGTCCGCTGCTCCCGGGGCTCCGGTGGACCTCCCGCAGGCATGACTGCGGACGGTTCGCTGGTCGCGCGGCTCAGCTGGACCGCCCGCAGGCACGCCTGCGGGAGGTCCACCGGCTCTGGTTGAGCTGCCACAGGCGTGCCTGCGGGCGGTCCAGCTGAGCCACGGGACGAGCGCTCCCGACCGGTCCCTGGTCCTGAAAAGGTTGGAGACCCCTGACCTAAGCCACTCAAGGACAGATAGACTCCAATAGCCAATTTCCCAGCGATAAGTGATAGCAAACAGATCAAAGCAGATTACTTAGCAAATAACCAAAAACTCAAACTAAGCCTAACATACTGTCTGGATAGAATTTGAATTAGCAATTTCTCACCCTGACTGATGATAGAAGCAGTCCACCAAGTTTCCATACACAAGCTAGAAATCTCATGTTCAGATCTGGCCCTGCGGGAGCTTTGGGGGCTGGCGCTGGGGAAAGTGGGGGACTGTCTGAAGTTGGCTGCTTGGGATGTGGGTGAGGCCCCGGGGAGCTGGGGGTTGGGCTGCACCCTTGTCACTGCAGCCTGGGGCTCTGCGTTTGCTCTGGAAAAGCTGCTCCCTGTTTCACCAGCTCCTCTCAGTCTGAGTCCCAGGGACCCTGCACAGGCATCTGCAGGGCAGGATGGGCCCTGAAATCTGGCAGCTGGGAGGTTTGCAGCAGTTTCTAACCCTCCCTCCCTTGATTCTTCCAGGAGGCACCACAAAAGCATCTGGCCCCTCTGGGAAAAGAGAGAGAAGCAGCCAAAGCCGAGGAGGAGCGGCAGAGCGAGGAGCTGCTGGTAGGTGCCCAGAGCCCCCCGTCACTTAGGTTTGCCTGGCATAAGAATGACCTGGTGAGTGCAGGGCCCACCCTGCCAGCCTCAGCCAGGGACCCATCCCCGCTGGAGCCCTTAAGATGCAGGAGGCTGCTGGGCAGGAGAGGGTCAGTCTGTGTTAGCCCAAAGCCCCTGCCCACGGGCTGCCTGGATGTCACAATGACCAGGGATCCTTTCTAGCTCCTGGGGGGATGGGGAGGAAGGAGATGAAATGTGGGCTGCAGAGATGGAGGATTTGGCTCAGTGCAAGTTGATGAGGTTTTGGGGAGAAGTGTCCCTCCTGTAGGTGATGTACAGCTCACCCCGGTCCTGATCCCTCCTCCCTTCCCGGGATAAATGAACTTCCCATCCCCCACCGCAAGAGCTCTTGTGTTCTGGTAAATAACTCTGCCACCCGCCCCCAGGTGCATTTATGATTTTCCCCAGTTACCGAGCAGATGAATTTCAATGTTGATAAATGCAAAATAGTGCACATTGGAAAAGATAATATCAAATGCACATAAAATGATGAGGTCTAAATTAGCTGTTACCGCTCAAGAAAGAGATTTTGGAGTCACTGTGGATAGTTCTCTGGAAACAGCCACTCAATCTGCAGCAGCAGTCAAAAAAGCAAACAGAATATTGGGAATCATTAGGAAAGGGATAGACAATAAAACAGAAAATATCCTATTGCCTCTATATAAATCCATGGTATGTCCATATCTTGAATACTGTGTGCAGATCTGGTCGCCCCATCTCAAAAAAGATATATTGGAATTGGAAAAGGTTCAGGGAAGGTCAGCAAAAATGATGAAGGATATGGAACAGCTTCCGCATGAGGCGAGATTAATAAGACTGAGGCTATGGCTACACTCCGCAGCTTTTAGCCACACGACTGTGCCGCTACAGCCGTTCTACTGACAGGCGCGCAGTGTAGCTGCTCTTTGTTGGCAGGAGAGAAGTGCCAGTGTAGACAAACCCTGAGACTGTTCATCTTGGAGAAGAGACGACTAAGGGGGGATATGGTAGAGGTCTATAAAAAACATGACTTGTGTGGCGAAAGTAAATAAGGAAGTGTTATTTCCTCCTCATAACACAAGAACTAGGGGTCATCCAGTGAAATGAATAGGCAGCAGGTTTTAAACAAACAAAAGGAAGTATTTCTTCACCCAACACACAGTCAACCTGTGGAACCCCTTGCCAGGAGATGTTGTGAAGGCCAAGACACTAACAGGGTTCTAAAAAGAACTAGAGAAGTGCATGGAGGACAGGTCCATTAGTGGCTATTAGCCAGGATGAGCGGGATGGTGTCACTAGCCTCTGTTTGCCAGAAGCTGGGAATGGGCGACGGGATGGATCACTTGATGATTCTCTGTTCTGTTCATTCCCTCTGGGGCACCTGGCATTGGCCACTGTCAGAAGACAGGATACCGGGCTAGATGGGCCTTTGGTCTGACCCAGTCTGGCCGTTCTTATGTTCTATGTTCCCCTCTTACTGAGCTGTCCTCTCCCTGTTGCAGAAACAGATGGCAGCCGAGAGGCAGAAGATTGTCTCGGAGTGGCAGGAGCTGTGAGGGTTTCTGGAGGAGCAGGAGCAGCGGCTGCTGGCCCGGCTGGAGGAGCTAGAGAGAGCCATTGTCCAGAGAAGGGATGAGGGCGTCTGCAGCCTGTCTTGGCAGATTTCCCTGCTCAGCGAGAGTGGAGGAGAGAAGGGGCAGCAGCCGCTGAGCCAACCCCTGCAGGTCAGGCTGTTGTTGCAATGATCATACGCAGCGTTTCTCTAGGCGCTTCTGAGCCCTAGACTCCAAAGCACTTTACAAAGTGGGGTCAGGGGCATTATCCCTATGGGAGAAATGGGGAAAGTGAGGCAGAGGGAGGGGCAGAGCCCTGCTTAAGGTCACCCAGTGAGTCTGGCAGCGGCGCCAGGGATGGGCCCTGGGAGTCCTGAATGCTGCAGCCACAAGACCTTCTCTCCTGGAAATGTCTCTCTGCATTTGCACTTGGAGGGTGAAATCCCCTCCCCCACCATGCTGAGGTCCCGAGCCAGGCCTAAGGCCCCTGTCGCTGCAGGTTAATGGGTTTAGTGGGGCCAGGGGCCTTCTGGGTCTCTCAGCCCTGGGGGGAATTTGATTCTCAATGCAGAGAAATATCTTCTGCCTGTAAAGTGCCCAGGGAGAAGATTTCCACATTGGGACCTGCCCGCAGGGTTTGCTGGGGCTGCGTAGGGGGGCAGCAGCTCTGGGAATGTAAACCTGAAATTCCCCTACTGCCCGAGGCCTCAGTGGTGACCCCTGCAGAGCAGGAGGCCTCCCCACCCAGGGACATTCCCCCTGACGGCCTCCTCTTTCTCTCCTTTTTAGGGTGCTGGGAGCACTGGGGGCAGGTAAGTCCTGGGCTCCATTTCGCTCCCCCTTATGGACCGTTAGGTTTGATAACTGCACTGAATAGGAAGCTGCCCCCTGCCCTGGGAGCGTGTGATTCTGTCTCCCCTAGTGGCTGACTCGGGTAGGAGACAGGGCTGCTAGACCCAGGGCCGATGGGACAGACCAGGCCTGTCTCCTGGACTGACGTGGCCGCGTCACGTACTCAGAGGGCGCAGAATCTCAGCTTTCCCATTTGTTAAAGTGAGTTGCCGGCCCTCAGCACCTCCCCAGTGTAAACGGAGACAGTGTTGCCTTGCTGGGGCTGCCAGCAGCCTGAAGCCGCAGCTCTGAGAGCGTGAACTCTCCTGTCCCCTGTTAATGTCATCGGGGTGTCAACTGAAATGGCAGCACTTTGATGTGAACATTAAACGTTCCCTGGCTGATCACTCGAGCAGGTGGAATGGGGAGAGGGCGGGAGTGAAGCCTTTGTGGGGTGGGAATAGGGGGTTGCTGTAGGGAGGGAAGAACAGAGGAGAGACAGAAGGACAAGGAAGCGAGAGAGAAATGGAGAAAGGAGGGTGGGAAAGGCAGGGAAACACAGGGAAGAACCAGCAGGGCCCTACAGGGGTGTCCGGGAAGGGGCTGTTTTCCTCCTGAGTGACACTGAGTGTGACAGGCAAAGACTTGGCAAAATACTAAGAACTAAAATTTTATTTCCCATACGAAGGGCAGATTCCCCCCTTGTTCTTCGTACGTGGGTGTCCCATGGAGAGCAGTGGGTGTTCTGCTGTGAATGGAGCAGGGCACAGAGTCCTAACCCGATGCCCTGGCCACTGGCCGTAACGGACAGGGCAGTGTGGCCCTCTCTGCCAAAGGAGCTGGATGCCCCAGGGTTACTGCTTCAGCTGAAGGGTTCGGGGGTTTTGGCATTAAAGGGCCCACGTTCATTCCCTGCTGGAGCCCTGGGCTCTGTCTGTGGCCACTGTCAGCATGTAGGACCTGCCCACTCTTTGGTCTGAGTCTCCTCCCTTCCACATAATCTCCGTGCTGGTGCCCCTTGTTCCTGCAGTAAACCAGCGTAGGGGGTGGCTCTGCCCCCCCCCGAACCAGAGCATCCCTGAGAAAGCCCCGAACAATGTCTCCGTTCCTTGCTCTAGTGTCTCCCCACTTCCCGTCTCTCTGGGGAGCACAGGGCTGAGGTGACTCACCCTGACATTGACCATCTCAGGCTACAAAGCTCAGATCCAGGTTTCGTGAAGTTTGGGGGTTGCTGGGCTCAGGCCTATTTCTCACCCCTCCTTTCCCCAGCAGGGAGGAGGGGACGTTTCGGAAGCCAGAGCTGGCGATTGCGGAGCTGGAGAAGAGACTCAGCGATTTCTCTCTGCAAAGTGCCATGCTGCAGGAGGTGCTGCTGGGATTCAAAGGTGAGTTGGAGTCTGGGGGTGGCGTCTCCTCTGGTTAGAGCGACCCTGACCCTGGGGAGGAGTCGAGGACTCTAGTGATGTCACTGATCCTGGGCTCCATCTCACAGCGCAGCTCAGCGAGTTGCCCTTCCCCATGGAGCAGCCCTGTGGGGCTGGCTCTGTCTGCAGCGGCTGCATTATCGGCCTCTGATCTCTGTCACCATCTCGTCGTTAACAGCAGTTCCATTAATAAGCAATGGGGGTTTCTCCATGAATGTGAGGGCCTGAATTCTCACCTCTCCCATCTTCTCCTTCCCCTAGAGACGCTGCGATGGGAGCGACACAGGTACGTGTCTGTCTCTGACTGGCCAAGGGGAGATTTCAGCCCAATAACCATGTTAACGACAGGGGATTGCAGCCTCCAGCAGCTGGAAGCTGTAGCAATGGGAAACGATGTTACTTTGTTCTTGCACCACTATATTTTCAACTGACTTGTCTCTTAAATATTTTAGCTCAGGGATCAGCAACCTTTGGCACACGGCTCACCAGGGTAAGCACCCTGGCAGGCCGGGCTGGTTTGTTTACCTGCGATGTTGGCACGTTTAGCTCCCACTGGACACAGTTTGTCACTCCAGGCCAATGGAGGCGGTGGGAAGTGGCAGGCAGCACATCCTTCAGCCTGCGCCGCTTCCTACATCCCCCATTGGCCTGCGACGGCAGACCGCGGCCAGTGGGAGCTGCAATCGGCCGAACCCGCGGACGTGGCAGGTAAAGAAACTGGCCCAGCCCACCAGGGTATGTGGATTGGAGTTTCCCCAAGGTCCTTTAAGTGTTTCTTGATTGGGCACTTGATTTGCAAATTCCTTCCTGAAGAAGCTGACCTAATGCTTTACTAAGGCTACTTCAGAATCAGAACACACTGATGTACAAGAACGTAGCCAATGTTCATAACTTTGACTGTAAAAATGATACACCCGCACAGGTAGTATCATCATCATCAGCAAATTATAACCTTTTCATAGGCACCTTACACGACAACTGTTGTGCAACATTTGCTGCAAATATATAAGTGGTTGCACCAATGAACTATAGTCACAGGTTTTCTGCATATAAAAGCCAGGGCTGGTGTTAGGGGGTAGCAAACAGGGCAACTTCCTGGGGCCCCAGACCCCCACAAAGCTACATTGCTTCGGCTTCAGCCCTGGGTGGTGGGGCTCACGGGCCCAGACTTCAGCCCCATGCGCTGGGACTTCAGCTTTCTGCCCTGGGCCTCAGCGAGTCTAATGCTGGCCTTGCTTGGCAGCCCCCTGAAAGCTGCTCACGGCCCCGCAGGGGGCCCCAGACTCATGGTTGAGAACCCTGCCTTACCCCATGAGTCACAGCAACGTTCAGGTTACTGCCAGGCCCAAAGGACCAGTCACTTCCTTAGGTCAAATGACTCTTAGATCTCCCAACAAAGACAACACTTGTAGCCAGTCCTGTCACAACCTGTATTAAGATTTATTTGAAAGGAAATGAGAGTTGTTTACAAAGTTAAAGCAGTGTGACAAAGCTCTGTCCTTGTCTCCATGGGCCCTGCATTTCCTGGTGGATTTCGCTAGCCTCAGAGGCTCACTGTGACCCTCCACGTAGCACTTCTCTCTAGGGACAAGTGTCTCAGCCCACTGAGCCATTTTCATCGTAAGCCAGCGAGGCAAAGCTCCCCTCCCTTGCAGAGTCTCTGTTGTCTCCCAGTCTCAGTGATTAATCAGGGGAGCAAAGGGGGGAGCCCAGGACACCCCTCTATTCTAGGCTCCAGCCCAGGGACCCTAATAGTATCAACTGTGGTATCTGACCTTTTAGAAACAGGACACATACAATTCCCTGTTCTACTTCCCCACTTCCTCAGGCTCCACTTCACCCTTACCTCAGGGCTTCCTTCCTTGTGCCTGGTCTGGTGTGTACT
Source organism: Mauremys mutica (assembly GCF_020497125.1). Taxonomy (NCBI): domain Eukaryota; kingdom Metazoa; phylum Chordata; order Testudines; family Geoemydidae; genus Mauremys; species Mauremys mutica. The sequence goes on from NW_025423117.1 coordinate 79,760, forward strand.
GCTCCGTTGCTCCCACAGCTCCTGTTCTGCACACCCACCTGCCTAACTGGGAGCTCTTTAACTAGTTTCAGCCAGCCCCTGATTGGCTTCAGGGGTCCCAATCAACCTAGCTGTCTCCACGGCTTTCTGGAAGGATATTAATTGGCCCCAGGTGTCTTGATTAACCTGGAGCAACTGTCCTTTGGTTACCATGGTAACAGGGATTTGTTTAGCCTGGGGCTAACATACCTTTATATTACTACTTTCCTATAGCCATCTGGCCTTGCCCTGTCACAGCAGCTAATCATCCAGATGCAGACAAGTTACAGTCTTACATTTCAAAAGGTGATAGAAGCTTCTATAATAAGCAAGCTCTGCATATTCTTTAGGACTAACCCCGGCTAAGCAGCTGGGGATCTCATGTTTATGCCTAGGAACGTTGCCCCCCCGAGTCCAAGCAGCATACAGATCATCAGTTCCTTCTGTGTGGGGTTTTTCATCCCCTTCCTGCCATGTGCTCTGAGCTGCAAACTCAGCTAATGGGAAGTCAAGAGCACAACAGCCTTGTGTCTTCTTTAACATCCCATAATAGCCTCTCTGGTGTGGATGGACCTTTCCTGCCAGGCAGGGTGTAATGCATTTGGCTGTCAATCAGCGCTTCACCTAGGTAAAGTCTCTCCTGTCTGGTGATTTACACAGCCACAGAGGCTCACAATGCAACTAGTCAGATGTTAACCCAGGCAGCAACTCAGTAAAGCATTCAGTAAAGTCTAAACATGTTCTTATAATCCTAATACCTGTTTTAACAATACTAACACAGGTGAGTCAGACTGATTCCACTGTGTGTTTGTCCATGTTCAATGAAGACATGGGGGCTTTTGCAACAGCTAACACCTCATCTGCCAGTGTCACAGGCAGGCTGGGCAGGGATGGTGTCTCTAGCCTCTGTTTGCCAGAAGCTGGCAATGGGTGACGGGGTGGATCACTTGATGGTTACCTGTTCCGTTCATTCCCTTTGGGGCACCTGGCATTGGCCACTGAGCTAGATGGACCATTGCTCTGACGCAGTGGGCCGCTCTTATGTTCACAGTCTGTATGAGGAGTATCTACTCATTGGGACTCACTGGGGAGCCACAGAAAGGAACAAGATGTGCTGCGGCAAGAAGGCCCAGTCTCAGAGCCCCCGGGGTCACGCTTCCCAAAAGCTAAAACTAGGCCCAGCCCATGAAAGGGGCACTGCCAGGAGAGACTGGATAAAGGGATAAGGAAAGATGCTTTATTCTGCAGAAGAAAGGAGAGCCCTGTAAATAGATACAGAAGACTCTGCCTGACACAAGTTTTACAGATCCTTTATACACGTTCAGACAAAGACCAAGTCGTGTTAACGCTTCATTGGTGATTGCCAGACCCTGTGAAACCGTTATCTGGTCAGTGAAAACTGGCTTGGAGCAAGATTTCTCTGCTTTGAGGCAGAAGAGAAAAGATAGTTCAAAAGTTCAGGTTACTGTGTACGTGAGGCTTCTGCTTCCCCCTACTGGCCGCTTGTAAGCTATTAAGGGGGGCCCCCAGTAACTTTCACAAAACCACTCTTCTAAACCTGAGAGAGCTGCCTTGGGGACAATGACAGGGAGAATCCCCAGAGTGACTCCTTTGATTCTGTTCTTTTCTGGCCTTTGGTTCTTAGAATCACAGAACTGGAAGGGACCTCGAGAGGTCATCTAGGCCAGTCCCCTGCCCTCAAGGCAGGACTCAGTATTATCTAGACCATCCCTGACAGGTGTTTGTCTAACCCGCTCTTTAAAATCACCAATGATGGAGATTCCACAGCCTCCCTGGGCAATTTATTCCAGTGCTTAACCACCCTGACAGGGAGTTTTTTTTCCTAATCTCCATCCTAAACCGCCCTTGCTGTAATTTAAGTCCATTGCTTCTTGTCCTATTCTCAGAGGTTAAGAACAATTTTTCTCCGGCATGTTTGTAACAACCTCTTATGTACTTGAAAACTGTGATCGTCCCCTCTGAGTCTTCCCCAGTTTTTTCCAATCTTCCCTCATATGTCATGTTTTCTAGATCTTTAATCATTTTTGTTGCTCTTCTCTGAACTTTCTCTAATTTGTCCACATCTTTCTTGAAATGTGGCCCCCAGAACTGGACACACTACTCCAGTTGAGACCTAATCAGTGTGGAGGAGAGCAGAAGAATTTCTTCTCGTGTCTTGCTTACAATACTCCTGCTAATACATCCCAAAATGATACTTGCTTTTTTGCAACACTGTTGACTCCTATTTAGCTTGTGATCCACTGTGACCCCCAGATCCCTTTCCGCAGCGCTCCTTCCTAGGCCGTTATTTCCCATTTTGTATGTGTGCAACTGATTGATCCTTCCTAAGCGGTGTACTATGCATTTGTCCTTATTGAATTTCATCCTATTTACTTCAGACCATTTCTCCAGTTTGTCCAGATCATTTTGAATTTCAGTTCTATCCTCCAAAGTCCTTGCAACCCCTCCCAGCTTGGTATCTTCCGCAAACTTGATAAGTGTAACAGAGAGACTCTGCTGCTGGGAGGGTGTCACCATGTGTCAGAGGGTCACACCCTGGTAGGAGGGGGCTAGGCCTGTACTGGGAGAAGGTCACTCTGTGCTTCACAGTGTGGCAGAACCTAGAATGTCCATTAGCAGGGAACAATGCTGGGGGGAATCGACATTTGGAAAGGACAGAAACCCTGTCTGAATTCTCTCCCATTGCCCTTCTCGCCCTGGCAGGCTACAGATTAGCGTCCACACTTTGCTCCAGATTATCCCCTCCTCCCAGCGGGAAGGAAATGGCTGCAATGGAGCTGGCTCAGGTAAGGGATTCTCAGGGAGCTGGTGGTGGGTTCTGCTTGGAGGGAGAGAAGCAGTAAATGTACAGGAGGGTGGGAGCCAGTGATGAGCTGCCAAAATATTAACAACAGGTTCCCTCCTCCTCACCTCACAAGGGGGTCATGCCCCCCCGGGGGTCTTGCCCCATCCAACCCCCCATGCTCCTTGACACCCTCCGTGGGGACCCCTGACCCATCCCCTGACTGTCCCCTGACTGCCCCCTGCCGGCCCATCAAACCCCTCCTCTCATTCTTGATGCCCCCCTGGAACCTCTGCCCCATCCAACCACCCCTTCTCTGTGTCCCTGACTGCCCCCCACCACCTCATCCAACCCCTGCTCCTTCCTGACTGCCCCCCGGGACCCTTGCCCCCATTCAACCCCCTTGTTCCCTGCCCTCTGACCGCCCCAACCCCTATCCAGCCCCCCACAAGCCACCGAACACCCCCTCCCTGCTCCCTGCCCCCTTACCACACTGCCTGGGGCCAGGACCGGGTCCGTTGTGCCGGGACCGCGACTGGGCTGCAGGACCCGACTCCCTGATCCGAGCTGGAGCCGCTCGGCCAGGACCGGTGCTGCGGGGCCCGTGCTGGGCCGTGTTGGAGCCGCTCGGCCGGGACCAGCCCAAGCCAGGGGTGCTTAGCCGGGACCCGGCGGGGGCGCTCAGCCAGGGCCAGGGGGAGCTGCTCAGGTGGAGCCGGCTGGGCCACGCGCGCCGTCCCACTGCCCCCCCCAGGCCCGGCTCACCAGCCTGCTGCTTGTTTCAGGCTTCCCGCAAACATTTGATTTGTGGGAAGCAGGGGAGGGGGAGGAGAAGGAGGGCGGAGCGTTCACAGGAGAGGGGGAGGCGAGCTGGGGCCGGGGGCCGGGTGGACAGCTGCCCGAGCCTTTGTTAAATTTAAAAGCTTTTTTAGAACCAGTTGTCCTGGAACAACCAGTTCTAAAAAGGCTTCTAAATTTAACAACCGGTTCATGCGAACCGGCTGGAGCTCACCACTGGTGGGAGCTGCTAGAGGTGGTGGGAGGCAGGAAGTATCTTGGGTGGAGAAAGGGAGGGGACAGGATGTGACAAACCTGCTGAGACTTGTGTACTAGAGGGTGTGATGGGTTGTCACCCCGGGGTGCAGTCTGGGGAGCTTCTGGGAACCGCTGTGTCCTCTAACCCTCAAGCTGGGCTGCCCCTTCTCACGCTGCTTTGCTGGAGATTCAGCCAGCCTCTCCAGGGCCTGTTATCACCCAACACGACAGCAGGTGGCGCCATACACCCAACTAAGCTACCTGAGCACTTTACCTAAGCCACTCAAGGAGAAAGAGAAGACAACAGCCAATTTCCCTGCGATAAGTGTTAGCAAACAGATCAAAGCAGATGACTTAGCAAATGACCAAAAACTCAAAAAAGCCTAACATACTATCTGGATAGAATTTGAATTAGCAATTTCTCACCCTGACTGATGATAGAAGCAGTCCCCCAAGTTTCCATACACAAGCTAGAAATCCCTTTACCCTGGGAGCAGCAGTTCCCCCAGTTCAGTCTTTGTTCCTCAGGTGCTTCCAGGAGTTCTCTTGTGTGGGGAATGAAGCCAAGAGATGATGTCACACCCCACCTTATGTAGCTTTTCCATATGGCGGGAACCCTTTGTTCCAAACTCAGTTCCCAGTCCAGTTTGTGGAAAAATACAGGTACTAAAATAAAGTTCCTTGTCATGTGGTCTGGTCACATGTCTTTGTTGCTGAACCATCAGCACTGTCTGGCTTCTTCATTGTACCTGAAAGGCTCGTTCTGGGTGTTACCCAGAGTAAGCACATTTGAAAGACAGATACAGAGTCAATATCCATAACTTCAGATACAAAACATGATCCATGCACACAGGTATCATATTCAGAAAATCATAACTTTTCCACTGACACCGCACATGACTCATCTTGTACAAAATGCCTCATGTCCTAATCATATTATAATCCTGCCACTATGCTGAATATGGGCTGTAGTGTCAGATAGGTCCTAATGTCAAGGCACAAGTGTAGGGAATGGAACTTTCCCTCTTTGTGGAACAGGAAATAACCCTCCAGCCAGGGCTGCGAAAACTTCCCAGACTCCCAGTGCTGAAACCTGAACCTACTGACATTTCATTAGTTACCCCCCATCCTCAGTCTTTGTGGCAAATGCAAACGTTATCAGTGATGATTTTATATTCTCTTCCAGGTCATTGATAAGAATGTTAAATAGCACAGGGCCAAGATCCAATCCTTGCGGGAACCCGCTAGAAAGAAATCTACTCGACCGTGGTTCCCTATTTAAAATCCCAGTTTTTAATCTATTTAATGTATGCCCTGGGTATTTTGTACATTCTAGTCAAAATATTGTGCTGAAGCAACTCATATGCCTACGTATATTACATCAGTACTATTAGCTGCAACCAAACTTTTGATCTCATCCAGTAAGGATATCCAGTTAGTCTGATAGGATCTATAGGATCTATTGTGTCTACACCTTTTTAATGGGTACTAATTATATTACCCTCCTTTCTTTATTAATGAAATCTAGTATCGGCTGCTCCATTCTCTTGCCCAGTATCGATGTCAGACTGACACACTTGTAATTAGCTGCGTCATCTCTTTTATACTTTTTAAATATTGGCACAGCATTAGCTTTATTCCAGTCTTGTGGAATTTCCCAAGTGTTCCAAGTCCTAATTAAAATCAACATTAACAGTCCACCATGCTCCTCCAGCAGATCTTTCAGAACTCTAGTTATCTGGACCCACTGATTTAAACACATCTAACTTGAACAGCTGCTGTTTAATGTCCTCATGAGTTACTTTTGGAATGGAAAGACTGTCAGCGTCAACACCTTATGATATGAGTTACATCATCTGTTTTTCTCCAAATCCAGGAGAGAAATATTTATTGAACATTTTACCTTTTCTGCATGATTGTTGTTAATTCTGCCATTTCCATCTAGTAATGTACCACTACCATTGTTAGGATTAATTTTGTACTTTTAAAAACTTCCTTCTTATTTTCATTGGTTGATCATTGATTTCTGATAGCTTCCCTTGCCAACTTTCTACAATTCTGACCTTCTAACTTAGATTCTTTACTATTGAGTTCCCCTTTCTTCCATATATTTTATTTGGAGAGTGTTGGGATTCCTACCAGGGAGCCAGCAGCAGGGTCCAGAGACAGCCCCATCTCCTATATTAAGCTCTGGTTAGTAGCTATGTGATAAATGTGACGACCCTGCCTCCGTCTGTCAGCTGGGAGACTCAAAGTTTCTCTCTTTCCGCCCTCTGATGCCTCCTGGCTGCTCTAAGCAAGGTAGGGTGGGACTCTGTTAACATGTGCCTCCCGGAGCTTCCATTTACCTGGTGCTGCTGTTCTGTGAGTAGTGGGGTTGTGAGTGGGGCAGCAGGTACTGAGTGTTGGACTCTTGCTCTTTCAGGGGCCGGTGACCTTCGAGGAGGTGGCTGTGTATTTCACCAGGGAGGAAATGGCTCTGCTGGATCCTGTTCAGAGAGCCCTCTACAGGGATGTGATGCAGGAGAACTATGAGACGGTGACCTCGCTGGGTAAGGAGTCCTGTCCCCTGGGTTATTAGAAGCTGTGGGGTCTCTAAAGAAGCTGAGCAGTAATAACTTTATTCATCATCCAAGTTTTGACAAGTTTCTTTGTCCCCCTTTTTTCCCTTATCTCCCATAAGGAGAGGGGAGTGTGGAGGAAGGGCACCCAGGAAGTGGGGTGGGTGGGTCAGTGGGAGGGAGGAGAGGTTTGGGGATCTAGAGCTGTGGGGGATTCCAGACCTTTAACCCTGAATCCCTACCCAAACCTCAGGTAAATCCCAGACTTCAGCATCACCACTCTCACAAAGCCTCAACGTAATATAAGGCCCTGAACTGTAGCAAGCTTAGGCTACGTTTACTAAATCGTATCAGTAAATCGACCACGGCTGGATCGATCTCAGAGTGTCAATCCTGGCTGTAGTGTCGACCTGCCCTGAATAACCCATTTATCTATGTTCACCTCCTTGCCCCTCCACGCATGTTCCAAGCTAATAAGCAATTCTCTGATCATGACATGTTACCTCTAGCGAGTATAAAATTGCCCACAAGACGTGAGACTGGGTCATAGATCGTAAACTCAGGTCGGGGTCAAGAAGAGTGAGAGTTTAGAGAGAGTCTTGTCCCCCCTCTCCCCATCTGCAGCAGCCACAAGCTGTCTTCCCTCCCGGCTCCTTGGATCTCTGAGCCTGTCCCTCCTGAGGCTGCGTGGCCCAGTTCTTGTTTCTGACCTTCTCCTTTTCCGGAAGAATTAGGGGCTGTTGCTCCTGAATGTTAGTGTGTAATTCCCCAGCCTTCTCCTCACACTGGGGGAGTGTAATTCTCCCTCCCATTACCCCTGAGTCACTAGATTTCCTAGTTCCTCAGAATGTGCTTTTGCGATGTCACAGTTCTGGGGTAGCGAAGCCTTTGACCTGCCTCCATGGTCTGCTCAAGGAATGACCCCTCAGATATCAGGCCTGTAGCCAGCCCCTCTCTGTGGGTAGGGACCCACCTGCCTCTCCTTTTTGACCAGTGTGTGAGGATTGCAGCTTGTCCTCCACTGTGTTTGCTGGACTAACGTCCAGTTCCTGTGCTTTGCTTTCTCTCCGGGGGCTGTGAGCAGTGTGTGTGTGATAGAGGTGGGACTTTTGGTGATACTTGTATGATGCCAATGCACACCTCAGTTTCCTGCTGTCATTGGTATTGTTGTGATTATAAAGAGCAGGAGACGTGAGGTGTTTTGTCACGTAGCTGTCATGGGGTGATATGAATGGGTCATTAAGGACTGGCTGGGAGTAACCTACATCAATGGAATACCCGACAGAGACAAGGGAATGATTGTCACTCAGGGCTGCCCAGAGGATTCAGGAGGCCTGGGGTCTTCGGCGGCGTGTCCCCCTTATCCGCTCTGACACCGCAGAGCATTTTCCCCGTGTCCCCCTTACCAGCTCTGATGCCGCAGAGCATTTACCCTGTGTCCCCGTTCCCTGCTCCCCCTCCTGTTTGACTAAGTTTATATAGTAACATTGTCAGCTATACCTTTGCTTAACCAATCATTGTACTGAAATTTAATTAACCAATCCTAACACATTGAAACATAATTCTCTAACCAATTGTATCCCACTACCCTAATTAAGCTTACATCTAGCAAAATTAATTATACAGCAGACAAAAACAGTTAGAGAACCAGACTGTTTAACATTGTAAAAGTGGTGGCCATAAAGATAAAACAATACAGAAATGAGGGTTCTTCTTCGAGTGATTGCTCCTATGCATTCCATGTAGGTGTACGCGCCGCGCGTGCACGGCTCTTCGGAACATTTTTACCCTAGCAACTCCAGCGGGCCGGCTGGGTGCCCCCTGGAGTGGCGCCGCCATGGCGCTGAATATATACCCCAGCCGGCCCGTCCGCTCCTCAGTTCCTTCTTACCGCCCGTGACGGCCAGTTGGAACAGTGGAGTGCTCCTTTACCTCCACAGCCCTAGCGTTTCTCCATTTCCCTGCGTGTACATAATTGGTTAAGTTAGTTTAGTTGTTAGATTAGTTGAATAAGTTTAGTTAGATATAGTATAGTAAGGGAATTAGGGGGGTTTAGCCCCTCTTCTTCCACAACCGGTGCGGGCTCATGCCCAAGGCACCGGGGTTTAAGCCCTGTGCGGCTTGCCAGCGGCACATGCCTGTCGGGGACCCGCACGACTCCTGCCTGCGCTGCCTCGGGGAGACCCATCGTCCAGATAAGTGTCCCATCTGCACGGCGTTTAAGCCGAGAACTAGAGAGGAGCGGGACACTCGCCTGAAGCAGCTCCTTATGGAGGCGACACTTCAACCTCCTGCGCCGACCCCAGCGGCACCGAAATCGTCATCGGCGCGCAGCGCACCGGCGGCCCCGAGCCGCTCCGGTACCGAGACTGCTCGAGCTCCGCAGCCAGCACCGGCGTCCCGGCACCGTTCCCTCTCTCCAACGAGAAAACGGAAGACAGCGCAGACGGCCTCTAAGCCGCATGCTACGGGACCGCTTGCCCAGCCACCACCGGCGCCTCCGGTACCGGCTGCGGCGGTGCACAAACCGTGCACGGTACCGTTGACTCCGGCACCGCAAGAGCCGTTGAGTCCGGTACCACCCTGCTCCCCGGTGCCAACCGTAGTTGAGCTGCAGCTCCCGTCCACGCCCGAGACATTCTCATCGGCGAGAGAGCTCATCGAGCTCACAGAGGCACCGAGCCTCCGGCCCCCAGCACCGCCGGTGCGGGCTGTTCAGTCAGCGGGCAAGCCGGCGATGATGCGGCCGCCTCCCCCTGACGGACGAGATAGACGTCGGTCCCGCTCCCGGTCCCGCAGACGGTCACCGCCACGCCGATCCAGATCTCGGCACTGTTCACCATCGCGGTACCGCTCTCCGTCTCGGCACCGGTCACAGTCCCGGTACCGCTCAACATCGCGGTACCGGTCGCACTCCCGGAGACGCTCCCGGTCACCCGACCGTCGGTACCGAGGGAGGTCCGGATCCCGGTACCGTTCCCGGCACCGCGACTCCCGAAGCCGCTCCCGACGCCGTCAGTCGAGGTCACGGTCGAGCTCCCGGCACCGCAACAGTCGCTGGTCCCGCTCTCCATCCCGGCACCGCGATGACCGGCACCGATCCTCGGCACCGCCCAGGGACCTACTGCCGGCATCCACGGCGCAATCTTTCAGCGCCTCTGCCCCGCCTTTGCCTTCTCGTCAGCCCTCAGTCGCCTCTCAGGCGGGCAGCGGGAGAGATCTCCGGGCCGACCCCCAAGGCCAGGACCACGGACCACAGCAGTGGGGTTTTTGGGTCCCTTGGGCCTACCACGAGCCTCAAGGACTCCCCTTTCCGCCGAGGCACGTGGGCGCCGAACATAGGGTGCCCGAAGCCACGGTGAGCAGGCCTCCCCCATCACCACCGGGTGAGGCCCCGTCGCCACCTGGTCCCGCACAGCATCCAGGGTCCGAGGCGGCTTCACACCCCCTGGAAGAACCAGCTCCAGAAGCAGTGGTCCAAGGTCTGTCCTCATCATCCTCGCCGGATGAGGCGGTGGCGGGGGCTTCTACCGCAGACCCCCCTCCTATTGACTTGCGGGCCCAGCAAGACCTTCTTCGCCGGGTGGCGAAGGCTATCGACCTCCCCGTGGCGGAGGTCCCGGAGGATGACGACCCGGTGACCAACGTCATTGGAGCCGAGGCCCCGCTGCGGGTGGCCCTGCCCTTCATCCGCACCATACAGCGGAATGCCACTACCATCTGGCAGTCACCGGCGTCCGTCCCTCCCACCGCGCGTGGCGTGGAGCGCAAGTACTCGGTCCCGCCCACCGGATACGAGTACCTCTATACCAACCCGACTCCGGACTCCCTCGTGGTACAGTCCGTAAATGACAGGGAGAGGCAGCCCGCTCTGGCGCCAAAATCCAAAGACGCACGGCGCATGGACCTGTTGGGCCGGAAGGTCTATTCGGCGGGTGGCCTCCAGCTCCGGATTGCCAACCAGATGGCTCTTCTCGCCCGTTACACCTTTGACATCTTGGTGTCCCTGGCGAAATTTTCGGAGCTGATCCCAACAGCCTCACGTCAAGAGTTCTCGGCCCTCTTGGACGAAGGCAAAAAAGCCTCCCGGTCCTCCATCCAGGCCGCTCTGGACTCGGCGGACTCAGGAGCCAGAACCCTGGCCTCTGGTGTGACCATGCGGCGTATCTCCTGGCTGCAGTCCTCCACCTTGCCGCCTGAGGTGCAGTACACCCTTCAAGACCTCCCGTTCGACACTCAGGGTCTCTTCTCAGAGAAAACGGACTCCAGAATTCAGACCCTCAAAGATGGTCGAATTGCCATTCGCACCTTGGGTATGCACACACCGGCTACCCAGAGGAGGTCATTCCGGCAGCAGCCCTACCGGCCCTTTACCCAGGCCAGGTCAAGGCCATATAATAGTCGGCGTGCTAACCTAAACCGCCGTAGACCATCGGGCAACAGACGCAACCAGGCCCAGGCCCCTTTCAAGGGCCCAAACAGGCCTTTTGATGGGACGCCCGAGGACGGCCCATCAGTCTCCTTCCCGGATCCTACCCCGTTATTTTACAACCGCCTTTCCCACTTCCTTCCGGCGTGGTCCCAAATAACATCGGACAACTGGGTCCTTCGTACTATCCAGTATGGGTACCGCCTTCAGTTTATTTCGCCCCCTCCTTCCCACCCGCCTTCCCCGTCCCTCTTCAGGGACCCCTCTCACGAGCATTTCCTCCTACAAGAGGTCGAGACTCTGTTGAGCTTGGGGGCCATAGAGGAGGTGCCGCACGACATGCGGGGCAGGGGATTTTATTCCCGATATTTTCTCATCCCCAAGGCGAAAGGAGGCCTCCGACCCATACTAGACCTCCGCGAGCTCAACAGGTACCTGCTCAAGCTCAAGTTTCGCATGGTCACCCTGGGGACCATCATTCCCTCCCTGGATCCGGGAGACTGGTTTGCCGCCCTCGACATGAAGGACGCCTACTTCCATGACGCGATTTACCCTCCCCATCGACGCTACCTGCGCTTCATGGTCAACAGCGCGCACTACCAGTTTGCGGTGCTACCCTTCGGCCTGTCCACCGCGCCAAGGGTCTTTACCAAGTGCATGGCAGTGGTTGCCGCAGCCCTCCGCCATCGTCGCATACACGTCTACCCGTATCTCGACGACTGGCTGGTTCGCGGGACATCCCGACAGCTGGTAATGGACCAGATGACGGAAATACTATCCCTATTTCGGCTCCTGGGCCTTCTCATCAATGCCGAGAAGTCCACTTTAACTCCATCGCAACGGGTGGAGTTCATCGGAGCGGTCCTCGACTCCAGTTTAGCCAGGGCCTGCCTCCCTCGATCTCGGCACCAGACAATGGTCTCCATCATTCGGGACCTACACACCTTTCCCACGACGACGGTTCAGTCCTGCCTGCGCCTCCTGGGCCACATGGCGTCCTGCACATTCGTGACCACGCACGCCAGGCTGCGCCTTCGCCCATTTCAATCTTGGCTGGCATCGGTGTACCGCCCGCATTGGTGGTCATGGTCACGAAGCCTACCCTCGATTCGCTCAGCTGGTGGCTGGACCCAGAGGTCGTGTGTGCAGGAGTCCCGTTCCGCCCTCCTCGCCCATCCGTCACCCTGACCACGAATGCCTCGGCGTTGGGATGGGGGGCTCACCTGGGCGACCTTCACACACAGGGTCTCTGGTCGCCCCAAGAGCTCTCCCTCCACATCAACGTCCGGGAGCTGCGAGCGATCCGCTTGGCGTGTCTCGCCTTCCGTGCCCGTCTGCAAGGCCGCTGCGTGGCGGTGTTCATGGACAACACAATGGTGATGTTCTATGTGAACAAGCAGGGCGGAGCTCGCTCCTCCCTGCTCTGCAAGGAAGCGATGCTCCTGTGGGACTTCTGCGTGACCCACTCGATTCGCCTGGAAGCGTCCTTTCTTCCAGGAGTGCAGAACACGCTGGCCGACCATCTCAGCAGGTCGTTCCTCTCCCACGAGTGGTCTCTCCGTCCGGATGTGGTGCACACGATTTTCCGGAGGTGGGGGTTTCCCCAGATAGACCTGTTTGCCTCCAAGGAGAACAGGAAGTGCCACCGGTTTTGTTCGTGCCAGGGTCGCTCCCCAGGCTCCCTGTCGGACGCATTCCTGTGCTCCTGGACGGATCACCTCCTCTACGCCTTCCCTCCGTTCCCGCTCATACACCGGGTGCTACTCAAGCTTCGGAGGGACAGGGCCCACGTAATACTCGTCGCTCCGGCCTGGCCGAGGCAGCACTGGTACACCCTGCTGCTCGAGCTCTCCGTTCGGGATCCCATTCCCCTTCCGCTATGGCCGGACCTCATCACACAGGACTTCGGCAGACTCTGCCACCCGAACCTACAGTCCATCCATCTTACAGCTTGGTACCTGCGTGGTTGACCCACGCAGAGAGGGACTGTTCGGCGGCAGTACAGCAAGTCCTACTTGAAAGCAGGAAGCCTTCCACTCGCTCCACCTACCTCGCGAAATGGAAGCGTTTCGCGCTCTGGTGCGATCAGCGCGGCCTTAATCCCTTCCTAGTCCCTATCCCTACAATCCTGGACTACCTCTGGTACCTTAAACAACAAGGACTCGCGGTCTCCTCCTTAAAGTTGCACCTGGCAGCCGTGTCCGCCTTTCGTCCATCCATGGGAGGTCGGTCCATATTCTCCAACCAGATGGTTTCCCGCTTCCTTAAGGGCCTGGACCGCTTGTACCCACCGGTGCGGCGTCCTTCCCCAACCTGGGATTTAAATCTCGTTCTGGCCAAGCTTATGGGGCCGCCCTTCGAGCCACTAGCCACGTGCTCTCTACTCTACCTCTCCTGGAAGACAGCCTTCCTAGTCGCAATTATATCAGCAAGACGAGTTTCTGAGCTCCGGGCACTAACGGTTAGTCCACCATACACCCTCTTCCACGGAGACAAGGTGCAGCTCCGACCACACCCGGCCTTCCTCCCTAAGGTGGTGTCGGCCTTTCACCTCAATCAGGAGATCTTCCTTCCGGTCTTCTTCCCGAAGCCGCACGCCTCACCTCGTGAGCAACAGCTTCACACCCTGGACGTCCGCAGGGCCCTCGCTTTTTATATCGAGCGGACGAAGCCCTTCCGGCGTTTGCCACAGCTGTTTGTGGCGGTTGCCGACCGCATGAAAGGCGAGCCGGTCTCCTCGCAGCGGATTTCCTCCTGGGTGACGGCATGTATCCGGACATGCTACGAGCTTGCTCGCGTGCCACCATGCCGCCTCACCACTCACTCGATGAGAGCGCACGCCTCGTCGGCCGCCTTCCTGGCCCATGTCCCCATCCAGGACATCTGTAGAGCGGCCACCTGGTCTTCTGTCCACACCTTCGCTTCCCACTACGCGTTGGTACAGCAATCCAGAGACGATGCAGCCTTCGGCTCCGCAGTCTTACACTCTGCCACGTCTCGCTCCGACCCCACCGCCTAGGTAAGGCTTGGGAATCACCTACATGGAATGCATAGGAGCAATCACTCGAAGAAGAAAAGACGGTTACTCACCGTAGTAACTGTTGTTCTTCGAGATGTGTTGCTCCTATCCATTCCAGACCCGCCCTCCTTCCCCACTGTCGGAGTAGCTGGCAAGAAGGAACTGAGGAGCGGACGGGCCGGCTGGGGTATATATTCAGCGCCATGGCGGCGCCACTCCAGGGGGCGCCCAGCCGGCCCGCCGGAGTTGCTAGGGTAAAAATGTTCTGAAGAGCCGTGCACGCGCGGCGCGCACATCTACATGGAATGGATAGGAGCAACACATCTCGAAGAACAACAGTTACTACGGTGAGTAACCATCTTTTTCACAACCACAAGCATTGATAAGGGACAGGCTCACCGGCCTGCAGAAAGCGCTCCAGAGCTGGAATGAGCTAATTCCCAGGAGTCACCAGCAGAAGGCACCGCAGGGGTGAGATTTGACAGGCTGCTGTCTAACTAGGTTTTCTTAAACCATTTTAAGATCTGTTTCTTTATCTGGTGGTGATGGGCACTATCAGGACAGGATCATCTTCCTAACAGCCCAGTAGCACCTTATTTCAGTGTGACTGGTTTGGGATGTGAGGATGTGACCCTTCGCTTCCCAGCTTATGGCTGCCCCTGCTGCTTAGCCAAAGGCCTTAGCCTAAGAACAAGGCCTCAGACGATCCTAGTGAGAGAAGGCCCAGACACAGGCAGACTGTGATTTTGATTCTTTGTTTTTATACCCCTGTGTAGCAGGGTGGTCCCTTGCTCCTGCCCTGAAGGATTAAAAACAGCCTGGGAGGGGGCTGTGGCTGGAAAAAGCAGCCTTTAGGCTGGGCTGATTGGGGGTAGTGGCTGCAGCTGGGGCCATGCCCCAGACAGACTCAGCTGGCCCTATAAAGGCAGAGAAGCCAGGGGCAGACAAGAGTCTCCCTCTGCCTGTAGAGGAAGAAGGGCCTGGCTGCAGGGAGCTAGACACAGGGTACCTGAGTGGAGCAGGGATGGGGAAAGGCAGAGAAGCTGGGGAGCTCCTGCCTGGAAAGCCCCAGGCTGCGGCCTAGCACAAAGCCAACAGGTACTGGGGGTTGCAGAGGCAGCCTAGGGGTAGGCAAAGGCAGCAGGTCCAAACCCCTTTGCCTATGGTGAGTGGCTGACACTGCAGTCTGCCCCAGTAAAGGGGCACCGGGTCCAGGGAGGGGCAGGGGGGCCAGAGGACAGGCGGATCACCGGCCTGCAGAAAGCGCTCCAGAGCTGGAAAGAGCCAATTCCCAGGAGTCACCAGCAGAAGGCACCGCAGGAGTGAGTCCGCTCATCTACACCCTGTAACTAGCTGAGTGATAAAAATACACCTAACAGTGGGTTCTACCCCTTCCCCTATTCTGTGTCTGTCTTGTATATTTAGATTGTAAATTCTTTAGTGCATGGCCCATCTACTGTTCTCTGTTTGTACTTGTCCTAGCACAATGGGGACCCACTGTTAGTTGCTCCTTAGGCAGTAAGGTAATTCATATGATTTATAATAATAATAACTCTCCTGCCACTTTGAGCCAAGGAAGCTGGCCTTGGGACGTTACTGCTTAAAAATGAGCTGGGGGTTAAAACCATGTCTAATAAAGTTCTTTGTGACAAGTATCCCACAAATTCCACTGACCTCCCTCGTTTTCTTTGCCTGGAGTAGGGTTTCCAATTTCCAAACCTGATGTGATCTCGCAGCTGGAACGAGGGGAAGAGCCGTGGGTCCCAGACCTCCAGGGCTCTGAGAAAGAAGTGCTTCCAAGAGCTGCCTGCACAGGTGAAGAATTGGTTAAACCAACTCAACAACTGTGTGGGAATGCAGGAAACATTCGGGATGCCCTACAAAGACCCTGTGAGCTCTCCTAGTTCAGGATTGTTCCCTGCAGATGTGGAATCATTATGGCAGATGTCACTCATGGCTTCCCTCCTATTCTGACTGACAACTGGCAGCAGGTCACTCCCCGATCTCACTTTCCCCTGAGTGTTCTGGTGAGATGCAGACCAAAACTGATCCCTTCCTCTCTCCTCTGGGGAAGGCTTTGGGGAAAATCAGCTCCTGATAGGTTTGATCTCTCCCACACATATTTTGGATTGTTCATCCCTTTTTCCATTCCTCTCTCTCTGAAATTTTATTTCTTTCCGGTGCAGGTAGTGATCTATGCCTGGATTCTCTGTCTCCCCCATCAGGTGATGGGATGGTGAGTCAGAATGAGGAGGAGAAACTCCAGCAGCAAGATGATGAGCAAGGAGAACCACATGGAACTTTATCAGGAAGACCCAAAGGGAATGTTTCCAGGAGTTATGCACTCCCAGAAAAATCAAAAGCCTGTGAGACTCAGCAGAGGCCAGAGGAAAACTTTAGTAGCCACTCAGACCTTATAACAAGCGACAGAATCAACTTGGAAGAGACACACTACATGTGCCATGAGTGCGGGAAAAGCTTCAATCAGAGCTCTGCCCTTATCACACATAGGAAAATCCACATGGGTAAGAAACCTTATGAATGTTCTGAGTGTGGGAAATGCTTCATTTATCGTTCAGCCCTCATCTTACATCAGAGAATCCACACAGGAGAGAGGCCTTACACATGCTCTGAGTGCGGGAAAAGCTTCAATCGGCGCTCACACCTTATCACACATCAGAGAATCCACACAGGGGAGACGCCCTACACGTGCGCTGAGTGCGGGAAAAGCTTCAATCGGCGCTCAAACCTTATTACACATCAGAGAATCCACACAGGGGAGACGCCCTACACGTGCGCTGAGTGTGGGAAAAGCTTCAATCGGCTCTCAAACCTTATCACACATCAGAGAATCCACACAGGGGAAACGCCCTACATGTGCTCTAAGCCCTGGTGTACACTAAGGTCGGGGGTCGAACTAGGGTACGCGAATTCAGCTACGTGAATAACGTAGCTGAATTCGAACTACCCTAGTTCGACTTACTTACCCGTCCAGACGCCGCGGAAGCGAACTCCGCGGCTCCAAGGTCGACTCCGGCAACTCCTCCTGCCGCGGTGGAGTACCGGAGTCGACCGCGGCGCTTCCGGGGTTCGAACTATCGCGTCTAGATCAGACGCGATAGTTCGAACTCCGAGCAGTCGAACTCGCCGCGTCGACCCGGCAGGTAAGTGTAAACGTGGCCTGAGTGCGGGAAAAGCTTCAGTCAGAACTCAGACCTTATCAGACATCAGAGAATCCACACAGGGGAGCTGCCCTTCACATGCGCTGAGTGCGGGAAAAGCTTTAATTGGCGCTCAAACCTTATTACACATCAGAGAATCCACACAGGGGAAACACCCTACACGTGCTCTGAGTGCGGGAAAAGTTTCAGTTACAGCTCAGACCTTATCAGACATCAGAGAATCCACACAGGGGAAACACCCTACACGTGCTCTGAGTGCGGGAAAAGTTTCAGTTACAGCTCAGACCTTATCAGACATCAGAGAATCCACACAGGGGAGACACCCTACACATGCGCTAAGTGTGGGAAAAGCTTCAGTTACAGCTCAAACTTTTTTAGACATCAGAAAATCCACACAAGAGAGAACTGTAATAAATCCCTTGACTTGGGCTGGGCAAAATAAAAAAAAAATCACATTTCCTAATTCCCACATTGTGATTTTTGCACCATCTTCACCGTGGTCTCTCAGCTCCCCCAGATGAGTTACCTGCTTCTGCCTCTTGCAGCTCACCCTTCTTTGGGGTTAGTCCTGTGATCTTTTCTATCAACTCCTTTCCTTTTGAGCCAGGAATGTTCATCAGCTCCTGGAGGTTTGATCCCAACAAGGTACACTGAGGCAAAAAGTATCTGTGCCTGACATCCACTAGGGCTGTACGTGGCGTCGGCTGCTCAAGTTAATGATCTTGGTGTAAAAAGACAATTAGAGTCGTTGTGCAGATGCAGCCCAGGTGCAGGGGTTGGCATTAGCTTTCCCCTTGACCTGACCTAAACTCCATCACTTTCCCTGATCTAAACAAACCCTGAGCATCACGGTTATACTGTTCCCCCATTTCACAGCAATTGTTAGTCATCGAGTTCTCCCTTCGGAAACCAATTGTTTCATTCCCAGTTGCTCTGATGTTGCTTCAGGTTGTGCTGCAGAGCAGATATTTTTGCTACTATTTTCCTCACTTAAAATATAAAGGGCTGGGAAGAGGATTCCCTAGTAAATGATTTGGAACTAAGCAAAATACCCATGTATTTCACGACCAAAGCAGTTGTGGCCCAGGCCCTGCAGGAGGTCGCTCCTGAAGAGATCTCCTTCCTAATCAGCTGCATGTTGCCTATTATTTGGGAAATACAATCCCTATTGAGGTAGGGATGGAAAAATGGAAGTGACATTTCTGTTCAGCTCACCCCTGGGAGGTGCTGCAAATGTGTAGAAAATGAAATCCGTGTTGAATGTGATATAGCTGCAGAAATATCCTATTTTTAATAGAGACCTGACATTTGCTGTCTTACAGGGATTCTAAGCTGCACCTGAATTTAGTCCCTAATTTAAATCTGTGCCTCCAGATTAAAGAAATAAAAGGGCACAGTTGGGGGAGTTGTACCTCACTGTCGTTACTGATCTGTTGTGCAGTTGGTGAAGAATTCTATGCCAGAGAAGTGTGAAATTACCCCACGTAAGGTCAAAGATTTGACAAGAACTCGGGTAGAAATTGCAGATACAAGTGGTTGATTTTCACCCCAGAGATGGAAGCTATGGTGACCTGTGGCCCAGGTAAACTATTTTTAGAACCTGCTCCCTAATTAACTGGTACCTCATAAAGGACGCCATTATTAAATTGGGAACAACCATCTTTTACCATTTGGCTCCAAAGTTAGATGAAGCACAGAGAGAAACAGCTGATTCCTTCAGAGCCATTCCATGCCTATGGGTCCCAATCTGGCTGCCTTGTTGGACAAGAAGCACTTCCATGCTGGGCAAATGATGGTAGCCAATGGGGGAATGTATCAGATTCCAAGTTCAGACTGCAGGATACATGAATGCTGAGTCCTGAGGCTGTGATTTGGTGTCTTAGTTTTGCTAAGGAACTAGAGTGGGGGAATAGGTGAGAGCAATAGCATTTATGGGACTAGAGACCCTGGATAGACGGTAACAATTGTATTATTAGTATTTCAAATGGAATTTATTTTGATTTATTTTAAAATAAATCTTCTGTTAGGAGAAAAATTACTTGAGACAAGACGTGTAACCTTTATCCAGTTAGAAGGTAACAGCCACAGAGTTTCCCAGGTCTCTTGTTTGCAAAGCAAAGATGTCACATCAGGCAGGAGATGTCAAAATCTGAAGTGGTGATGGGTGTGTGATAGGAGCTTTTCTGGGTTGGTTTTTTTATTTTTCATTTTTATTTAATTAATTAATTAATTTTTGTTTTGTTTTTGCAACCAGTTATTTTTATAGGTGGTGAGGCCGCTTTTCCTTTTGAGCGCAACTGTTTCACCCTCAGGCCTGGCTCTGGAAACCTCCTCAGTGCTGGCCTTGTGTTTCTTTCATGTTTAATATGTTAGGGTTCACACATCCACACTACATGCTGTTCACAGCAACAGATACTTTGAGAAACCTTCTGGGCTAAGTGGGCCTTTTCTAAACGGACATTGGCCCAAAGTCTGCCTCAATTCAGCTGGATTGGGACATGCCTGTATCACAGGAGTGGTTCACACCTGATTTGCCCAGAGACCCTGGGGGAGTTGTGGTGAGATAGGATAAGTAGTAATCAACAACAATGAAGTTAAAGGCAATGGTGAAAAACCCTCATCTTGCAGGTCAACAAGCCTGTTCTGTTCATTCCCTCTGACGCATCTGGCACTGGTCACTCTCAGGCAGCACACTGGGCTAGACGGACCATTGGTCTGACCCAGTATGACCAGTCTTAGGTTCTTAGTTAAGCCATCTACGGCCTTGTCTACACTGGCAGGTTTCTGTACAGTAAAACAGATTTCTGCGGTGTAACTCCTGAGGTGTGCACACTGCCAAGCCACTTAGTGCACAGAAACTGCACAGTTGCAGCGCTGTAAAAATCCACCCTGACAAGAGGCGTACAGCTTTCTGCGCCGGGGCTACAGCGCCGCGGTACCAGTGTAGACACCCTGCTCGATTACAGCGCTGAAACTGGCCTCGGGTACATGTCCCACAATCCCTGCTCTCTCCTCTCTGGTCAGCGGTTTGAACTGCACAGCCCTCAGGTGACCAACCGTGAACCCCACCCTTTAAATTCCTTGGGAATTTTGAATATCCCACTTCCCACAGAGACTGATTATGGTTACAGACCCCTCCTGAAATTAGAGCAGGATATTGTAAAGCTTTATCTCATAGTACAGTAACACAATTCAAACCTGTTGGCACAGAGGAGAAAGCACTCCTTCACTTCACATTTATTGCTACTGATCTCCCTGACAAACTTCCTTTTCTCGGGGCTGCTCCCAGCACTTTAGGGAGTTTTTCCTCTTCTCCTGTCCAGCTGTGGTTACGGGACTGCAGCAGCTCCCTGGATGGCCAGCTTAGCTCTTTCGCTTACATCAGGCCTGCACAACACGCGGCCCGGGTGGGCTCACTGTGTGGCCCATGGGAGGTGAGTAGGCAAGTGGCAGGTGAGGGAGCAGGGCTGAAGAGGCGGGTGGGCAGTGGCAGGGCTGAGGAGGCGAGTGGGCGGGCAGTGGTGGGGGGGCAGGTGAGCCGGTGGCGGGGGGGGGCTGAGGAGGCGAGCGGGGGGGCAGTTGTGGGGGCTGAGGAGGCAAGTGGGGGGGCAGTGGCGGGGGGGGCTGAGTCGGCGAGGCGGGAGGGCAGTGGCGGGGGGGGCTGAGGAGGCGAGCGGGTGGGCAGTGGCGGGGGCTGAGGAGGCGAGCTTGGGGGCTGAGGAGGCGAGTGGGTGGGCAGTGTCAGGGGGGCAGGTGAGGCGGGGGAGGGGGGGCTGAGTCGGCGAGCTGGAAGGGTGGGGAGCTGAGGAGGCGAGTGGGCGGGCAGTGGCGGTGGCTGAGGAGGCGAGTGGGGGGGCAGTGGCGGGGGCTGAGGAGGTGAGCCGGGAGGGTGGGGGGCTGAGGAGGCGAGTGGGGGGGCAGTGGCGGGGGCTGAGGAGGCGAGCCAGGGGGGTGGGGAGCTGAGGAGGCGAGTGAGGGGGCAGTGGTGGGGGCTGAGGAGGCGAGCCGGGAGGGTGGGGGGCTGAGGAGGCGAGCGAGGAGTCGGTGGCTGACCTGTTCTGCTGATCTGGTCTGGCTCCCAGCCCCTCTCCAAGGGTTGCAGCTGTCTGGAGGTGCTGCCTTCCTCAGTCCCACCTCATTCACTCCACAGGGCGACTGATTACCAAGGGGGGGGGGGGGAGATCTTATTCTACTTCTAGCAAAGAGACATTTTTCTTTTACCTTAATTATACTACCTTAGGGGCCCGCTATAACTTATTACCAAGGTTCAATGTTTTGGTGGGGCAGCGCTGGGGAAGGAGGGTTTGTTTCCGTGGAGCAGGCGGTGCTGCGGGGGGAGTATTTCAGGGGGGCTGGGCGGTGCTCGGGTGATGTGTTTTGGGGGGGCCTTGGTGGTGCTGGGGAGGGGTCAGCAGGGCTGGGGGGGTTCGGCCCTCAGCTGTTTTCTTTGGAGTAATATGGCCCTCGCCACTTTACGATTTGTGCAGGCCTGACTTACATCCTTCACTGCTTTGGATGAAGCTGCGTTTGCCACCAGTTTAATCCATAGCTGAGACCTCAGGTACCAGCAGCTAGTTACAAAGGCTCAATTCCCATTGCCAGCAGTGGGAGGTTATCCTGGGCTGTCAGAGCTGCAGGATTTTTTTAAACTTCTCTCCCTGCTCAAGCCTTTAATCATTCCTGTGGCTCTTCTCTGAACCCTCTGCAATTTACCAGGGAAAGCAGCCAACCCATGAACCAACCAAACCAAACCAGGCTGGTCTGACGGATGTAACAATCTATTGCCTTCCAAGGTTGAATACAAATCAGCTCATTCTATTCACCCAAGAGTTCCACTTTAAGGACTTTTTGTTTTCTAGTTCCAGTCAAATCCTGTGCAACAGCATCATTGTTAACTCACCACTTGGTCACTTCACATTCACAGGGTCACAAAGTTGGCAGGTCCAAGTCTTTCCTCCCACATGCTCTCACTGGGGGAAGCCTCCTTGGCTTCAGCATCTCCTCAGACCAACCTTGGACCTTTCAGCATCCCTGTTCCACCCCAAGACCTTCCAGTCATGAGTCCATCTGAATAGGACACCTGGGAAAGCCTTACACCCCCCCCCCGAAGGGGAGTCCTGCACCCCCAACTTCCACAGTCACCAGTGACTCTCAGCCAGCGCTGTACAACAGAAGGTTCGTTAGGGGTCTGGGATCCAGCCTGGGAAAGTTCTGTGTTCGCACAGGAAGCAGGAAGATTCAGCAACGTCCATCTTGGGGAGACCCCGAACTCAGAGCCTGGGCTCTCCCTTCGAGTCCCAAACCCAGCAGACTCCTTGCTCCCAACAGCCCAACTCAGCCAGGCCCGTTTGTCCCTCGTCTGTCCTTTGTTCTGTTTCCCTGGCAACCTGCTCAGCTGGCCTCCAGCTCGTTCTTTGTTCTCCGACTCCTCCCAGCCAGCTGGCCTCTTGCAGCAGGTGCGCCCCGGCCATCGGTTGCTAGGAGACAGAATTTGTGGCCATTGTCTGGGCCCAGGCAGCTCGACAGCAGCCACACCTGCCCTTTGGGGGTCTCTGCCAAGATTTAACCCCCTTGTCCCACCACCGAGATCCGTGGTCCCAAAACACTTCAGGGTCATGTCCCCCCATCCATGCTCCCCCCGAGTCGTGGCTGAGAGTGGTGCCACTGCTACAGGTGAAGGGACGCAGACAGGGGTGAGAGGACAGGCAGGGGCCAGAGCTTGGGGGTGCCAGTGACAGCTTGCGAGGGGGCAGGTGCTGGCTTGCGTGACTGGGATGTAGGAAACCCCAGCCTGCCCCTCCGGGCCAAGTCCACTGCTTGTCTCCTGCGTTGTGACATCCAGATTTAAATCTTCCCAGCATGTGCTGCGGCTCCTGTATTAAGCCCTCCTGGTTGGCCTGGTCATTGCCAAAGTAGCTCAGTTGGGATTGCATTAGATTGAAGATCTGAAGGTTTCTGGTTTGATACCAGGCTTTAGCACCCCCTTCACCCTGGGTGTGTT
>NW_025423118.1:0-82500 GCF_020497125.1 Mauremys mutica
AACATTAGTATATAATGTAATACAGATCTATCCCAACACCTGCAGGAGGGCCTCTGGTAAGACGAATTCGGAGGCATACCTGTGGGAGGTCTGCCGGTCCCGCGCCTTCGGCGTAACCACCACCGAATTGCCGCTGCAGCCGCGGGACTGGCAGAGCTCCTGCAGGCATGCCGCCTAATCCGCATTACCAGGGGACCTCCTGCAGGCAGGCTGCCAAAGGCAGCCTGCCACCCTCACAGCGATCGGCAGGCCGCCCTCCGCAGCTTGCTGCGCTGGTGCCTGGAGCTGCCCCTGTCCCTGACCCAGGGCAGAGGATATTGGAAGCTGAACATCCAGAGCTTGCAAGATAAAGGAGCAGGGGGGCGAGGCCTGGAGGTGTTGGCAGAACGGGAAAGCATCAGAGGGTTCTGTGGTTACCAGGGGGATTGGTGGGAGTCAGTGAGGGAGGAGTTGGCGGCTTTGTTCCGGTGGTCGGGCAAACACCACAACATTAAAGAAACCGACAGTGCCAAGTCCTGCAGTGTCACCTGTGGGATTTCCACAAGAGGATCCAGGCAGGGGAGCCAGTCAGTGTGTGACTGTACGACCGGATCAAGCAA
Organism: Mauremys mutica; assembly: GCF_020497125.1. Taxonomy (NCBI): domain Eukaryota; kingdom Metazoa; phylum Chordata; order Testudines; family Geoemydidae; genus Mauremys; species Mauremys mutica. Next base: position 600 of record NW_025423118.1, read on the forward strand.
CAGCTGCCCGAGTTCCAGGAGATGAGGCTGCAGCTGGCCGATATGAGCGGGAACATCGAGTGAAGGGAGGGGCGGCCTCCCCTGACATTTTTGCAGCCTGCAGGGAATGGAGATCAAGCAGGGGGATGGGGGGGACTCAGGGCAGGACTCGCGGATCTGATAGTGCAGGAATCAATCCTGAACCACTTAAAGGAGGGGAAAGTGATCAGGAACAGTCAGCATGGATTCACCAAGGGCAAGTCATGCCTGACTAACCTAATTGCCTTCTATGACGAGATAACCGGCTCTGTGGATGAGGGGAAAGCAGTGGATGTACTATATCTGGATTTTAGCAAAGCTTTTGATACAGTCTCCCACAGTATTCTTGCCAGCAAGTTAAAGAAGTCTGGGCTGGATGAATGGACGGTAAGGTGGATAGAAAACTGGCTAGATGGTCGGGCTCAACAGGTAGTGATCAATGGTTCCATGTCTAGTTGGCAGCCGGTATCAAGTGGAGTGCCCCAAGGGTCGGTGCTGGGGCCGGTTTTGTTCAGTATCTTCATTAACGATCTGGAGGATGGTGTGGACTGCACCCTGAGCAAGTTTGCGGATGACACTAAACTGGGAGGAGTGGTTGATATGCTGGAGGGTAGGGATAGGATACAGAGGGACCTAGACAAATTAGAGGATTGGGCCAAAAGAAATATGATGAGGTTCGACAAGGACAAGTGCAGAGTCCTGCACTTAGGACGGAAGAATCCCATGCACTGCTACAGACTAGGGACCGAATGGCTGGGTAGCAGTTCTGCAGAAAAGGACCTAGGGGTTACAGTGGACGAAAAGCTGAATATGAGTCAACAGTGTGCCCTTGTTGCCAAGAAGGCTAATGGCATTTTGGGTTGTATAAGTAGGGGCATTTCCAGCAGATCAAGGGATGTCATCATTCCCCTCTACTCAGCACTGGTGAGGCCTCATTTGGAGTACTGTGTCCAGTTTTGGGCCCCACACTACAAGAAGGATGTGGATAAATTGGAGAGAGTCCAGCGGAGGGCAACAAAAATGATTAGGGGGCTGGAGCACATGACTTATGAGGAGAGGCTGAGGGAACTGGGATTGTTTAGTCTGCAGAAGAGAAGAATGAGGGGGGATTTGATAGCTGCTTTCAACTACCTGAAAGGGGGTTCCAAAGAGGATGGATCTAGACTGTTCTCAGTGGTAGAAGATGACAGAACAAGGAGTAATGGTCTCAAGTTGCAGAGGGGGAGGTTTAGGTTGGATATTAGTAAAAACTTTTTCACTAGTAGGGTGGTGAAGAACTGGAATGTGTTACCTAGGGAGGTAGTGGAATCTCCTTCCTTAGAGGTTTTTAAGGTCAGGCTTGACAAAGCCCTGGCTTGGATGATTTAGTTGGGTTTGGTCCTGCTTTGAGCAGGGGTTGGACTAGATGACCTCCTGAGGTCCCTTCCAACCCTGAGTTTCTATGATTCTATCAAGGCCCGGGACAGGGGGAAGATGGCTGTAAGACCCTTGCCCCGCCCCGAGGTGCCTGTCCAGAGGGGGGCCAGGGTCAGAAGGGGGGCTCTGAACCGAGAGAGCCCGAATCACAGCCCCCCAGACTGGAACATGGGGAGAAGGCCCCAGCCCAGCGGGCACCCCAGGGGTACTGGGGTGGGGAAAGGGCACGGGCGGCATAAGGCTTCCCCCCTGCAACCTGCAAGTGCCCTCGAGTCCCCCCGACCTACAGGGGGGCAGGAAACTGGAATGACCTGGGGTAACTCTTCCCCCAGAACGGGGGGGACCCTGGGGCAGCCATGGGAATGTAGGTGGGTTCGAACTTCCCCAGGTCACTGGCTGGAGTGACCCCGCTCAGTTCGGTCTCGAAGGGGGGAGAGGTGTGACGAAGTGGGACTGTTCGTACTGGGGGCTGGGAATGCTGGGTGCAGGCCTCTAAGTATCTAGCAAAGCAGAAGGCCGGTGCAACCAAATGCCTGACACTCTGTCTCCTAGCAACTGATGGCCCGAGCACCTCCCCTGCAAAGGTGCATCTAAAGGTGTTGGAGACAAAGGGGTCAGGTGACCTCCTTGCCCGGGAAAGAAGCTGGGCAGAGAGGAGGGGCCGGAGGGGGTTGGGCAGACTGGAGCTGGCTAGGGAAAAGAGGGGAGGCAGAGAGAGAGGGCTCTGATCCCCAAGGGGGGTTGTGGTGCTCCGGGTCCCCAAGATGGACCTAACAGGGGGGATCCTGTTATCTGTGCCTGCAAGACCTGTGTTGGACTGTGTTCCTGTCGTCTAAATAAACCTTCTGCTTTACTGGCTGGCTGAGAGTCCTTGTGAATTGGCAGGGAAACCGGGGGTGCAGGGCCTGACTCCCCTACACTCCGTGACAGACACCCTCCCCCTTCCACACTTCAGACTCACCTCATCACAAACTCACTCATGGCCCCTTTGCCTTCTCAAGTGCCTCTGGAGGGACGCAGCTTCCCAGGCACGCAGATCCTTCCCTTCAACGCGCACTGGACGGACATTCGAAACACAGCCCTTTCCAGGAGGGAATGTGCTGCTTTTGGACCCTGGCGCCCAGCAAGAAGGCCTGGGACTCTTTTTCTGACAGATGGACCCCACTGACTTGCCTTTACCAAGCAGAAACTAAGGACCGGCTGAGTAGCTTGGGGCTGTGTGCGGGTGGGAGGGGTAGCTCAGGGTGCAGTCAGAGGGTAGCTCAGGGTGCCAGGAGGAGGTAACTAGGGGCTGTGTGCAGGCAGGGGGGTAGCTCAGGGACAGGGTAATGAGGGGCTGTGTGCGGACAGGGGGTAGGTCAGGGTGCAAGCAGGGGATAGCTAGGGCCTGTGTGTGAGCAGGGGTGTAGCTCAGAGTGCAGGGAGGGGTAGCTAGGGGCTCAGTGCAGGGAGGGCTAGGTCAGGGCGCAGGGAGGGGGTAGCTAGAGGCTGTGTGCGAGCAGGGGTAGGTCAGGGTGCAGGCAGGGGATAGTAGGGGCTGTTTATTAAGAGGGGATAGCTCAGGAAGAGGGTAGCTAGGAGCTGTATGCAGGCAGGGGGTACCTAGGGGCTGTGTGCAGGCAGGGGAGAGCTCAGGGTACCAGGAGGAGGGTAGCTAGGGCCTGTTTGCAGGCAGGATTGTAGGTCAGGGTGCAGGTAGGGAGTACCTAGGGGCTGTGTGCAGGCAGGGGGGAGCTCAGGGTGCCAGGAGGAGGGTAGCTAGGGGCTGTTTGAAGGCAGGATTGTAGCTCAGGGTGCAGGCAGGGAGTACCTAGGGGCTGTGTGCAGGCAGGATGGAGCTCAGGGTGCCGGAAGGAGGGTAGCTAGGGGCTGTTTGAAGGCAGGATTGTAGCTCAGGGTGCAGGCAGGGAGTACCTAGGGGCTGTGCGCAGGCAGGGTGGAGCTCAGGGTGCCGGGAGGAGGGTAGCTAGGGGCTGTGTGCAGGCAGGATTGTAGGTCAGGGAGCAGGCAGGGAGTACCTAGGGGCAGTGTGCAGGCAGGAGGGGTGTGTGGCTAGGGGCTACTCCAGAGATATACAGAAGAAGCCTCGTGCTGCCCACAGTCCTTGCACCCAGGGCTCCCCGCGGGATGATGAGCCACTGGGACACCAAACGGATCCATGTCCAGGGATGTGACAGGCTGCTTCCATGAGCACAAAGCAGCAAACCCCGCAATGGCCCCAGCTCCCCATGGCGCGGAGGGTGAGCGGTGGCAGGGGAAGGCAGGGCACACAGGGCTGGCTCGGGGCTTTGCCAGCGTGAACAGCGGGGAGATGGCAGGCAGCTGGCAAAGGGGAGCCCAGGGGCAGCTGTTAGGATGTGGATTTTCACGCCTGTCTGGAAAGGCCTAGACGTTAACAATGGAGGTAGATGAGTCTCATGTAGCTAGTCACAGAGGTAGGGAAAACAGAATCACAATCACTGTTTGCCGGTGTCAGGGCTTCTCTCACTGGGACAGTCTGAGGCCCTGCTCTTTGACTACGCCGCAGGGGCAGCCTGTAGCCTGATTTGGGGTGGGTTAGTAGGGTCGGTGGAATTTATCCACTTAATTTAATTTTATTTGATAATTAATTTTCTACTTAATTAGTAATATTAATAATAATTAATAGATATTAATAATATGGGTATGGCTCGCCAATATGTGTGATCAGAAGATAAAGTTCGTCTTGAATCAGGCTTCACAGAGTTTATACAAGGAGCTTCGGGATATATGACAGGCACTTACACTGAGACAGAAATAGTCATAAAGACCTTTTATTAAAATCAATGAAACAATAAGTAAATGTAAAATGTTAAAAGCAGTTTGAGATTACAAAGTTACAAAATATCACAGTTCTTTAAGAGATATATTTATGATAATACACTGTTATAAACTCCCTCTGTGCAGTAGCACTATGGGTGTTGTTCACACTTATGATAAAGGAAGTGATAAAATGGGTATGACTTTAACCCTATATAAAGTAGATGCTTTTTAAAGGTAAAGCAGAAATTAGATTCCTTTATACTTACAGCTTTGAAAAGATATAATACCACGGCCTGTAAATAGTTAACAGCCTTGTTGTAAATGGGTAGCATCGATGCGTAGATGGGGTGGAGGCGATGGAATAGACAGGAACAGATAGATGGGTGTATCGCCTGCCTAATGGTATTTGTTTCACCTTTTATAGAGCATTATTCGGAAATCCTTCCTCCCTATGCCCAAATTTCATCTTTCCCCCAAGGAAATGTTGGGGTACACCTGCCTCATAGGCTAACGTGTGTGCGTATGAGTGACAGATATGTACGCATTTGTGGTGTACTTGTTAGATTTGTGGGCAAAAATCCCCACTTTCCACCCTTTACTGCTGTTGACTTAGCTAAAAGGTCTCCAGACATTTGCATAGGTAATTTGTCTTATTATTACTTTTCTGAGTAAGGGTCCTAAAGGTTACCCTTAACGTCACAGGATGTCTGACCTGGATGTCTGGAGGTATCTTGCATTTCAGCTATTGCAAATAAATCTATAAGCCTTTTACATATTTAAATTTATCAAAAAGACATTTTATACAGACCAACAGATTAATCCTCAGGGCTACAAACCATAGGCTGGGAAGCGAACGGTCACGTCCTCACCAATCACACTGAAATAAGGTGCTATTGGGCTGTTGGGAATACAGTCCTGTCCTGACAATGCCCAGCACCACCAGGTAAAGATGGTTAAAGAAAACTGAGTTTGGTAGCTTCCTGTCTGGCAAGAACTCACCTGTCAATAGTAGGGGTGTGAAATCCTCATTTCTGTGTTGTTCTATCACTGTAGTCCCCACTTCCCTATTGTTTGTCTGTATAATCTCTGTCTGGGTCTGTGATTGTTTCTGTCTGCTGTAGAATTAATTTTGTTGGGTGTAAACCAATTAAGGTGGTGGGACATAACTGGTTAGATAATCATGTTAGGATTGGTTAGTTACATTTCAGTAAAATGAGTGGTTAGGTCTAACTAAGCAGAACTCAAGTTTTACTATATAGTCTGCAGTCAGTCAGGATGTAAGGGGAGGAATTGGCATCATGTTTTGCTAAGGGGGGGAAATGGGAACAGGGACACAGGCAAGGCTCTGCAGTGTCAGAGCTGGGATGAAACTGGAATCGTTGCTTGCTGGAAGTTTACCCCAATAAACATTGAATTGTTTGCACTTTTGAACTTCGTGCATTGCTGCTCTCTGGTCACATGAGAAGGACCAGGGAATGGGAGGGTGATGGGATAAACCCTCTAATAATGACGTCTTTCAGGGTGTGAAAAACCCTAGAACCAGTATAATTAAGCTGACCTAAGCCATGGTTAGATAGTGCTAAATGAAAGGAAAGATTGTTCTGCCAATGCAGCTATTACAGGGATGGAAAATCCCTCCCTCTTTATAGCAACTGTCTACGCCACAGTGCTACAGCAGCATTTTAAGTGTAGACAGCCTCAGAGTGAGACCAGATCTGGCTCCATCGATGCTCAGGCACTAAGACAACAGCAATGACAATACACTAATGCTTCCATAATTGGCAGGATTCAAACCTGCACAGGGAGACCCCAGTGGTTTACTAGTTGATTGCCTTAACCACTCAGCCACAACTACTTGATGTACAACTGCTGCACTGCACCATGATTCTGTTCTCACAGAATTGTCACTTCAAATGGCTCAGACCAGCTCCCTCAGCACACTCACGACTGTGCATTAGTGTAAGTGTGTCCATGGTGAACAGCAAGAGTTCCTGCCCATTTCCCTTCTGGCTGGAGCATGATTACAGTGTGTTTGTGGCTAACGACATTGCTGTAGATTGTTGTTCATTCCCCACACTGACAATTCAGACAATCCCTTTCCTATTCGAATCTCCACCATATCATGCCAATAGCCGGGGACAGGATTTCTCTGGGGCACTGAAATGTTTCAGGGGATTGGTGTGTGAACTCAGCCTTGCATTCCATCCCTGATGTTTCATGGACTAACAATAGCAGCAGAAAGAAAGAGCCGAGCCAGTATCTCCCTGGCAGGGATGCAGGTGACCACGTCCCCTCTGTCTGACCATTGCCATTGCAGAAGAGAAGGGTTCACTGGAATCGAATGCCCTGGCTCAAACAAGAGACACAGGGAGGTTTTGCTGTTCATGGATCTCTGGAGAGGAAATTGTGTCTCTGTGTGAAATTGAGGCAGGAAATGAAACATCCACATGGTGGCCCAGTGCCTTAAGGAATGTGGGTGAGGGACTCTGGCTGAGAAATTATTTAACAGGAATTTGTATCAATGCATTGCCCTGATTAAGAGCTATGGCTGTAAGGCAGCCACTGTTGTTAGTACTTGAACCTGCATGGAGACACCCGAGTGGGTGTCAAGTCCATTACCTTAACGAGGGGTAGTTGATTATTTTATCAAGATCCAAATTTCTTGGTCAATGTCTAGTCAATGTCTAGATGCCAGAGAAAATAATACACTGATGATATTAAGAAGAATATAGAAAGATTTTGCAGTCACTATGGGAATAACCATGATGATTGTTTCATGTTTCACTCTTTACATCTGACACCACCATTGCCTTTTCCTTTAGTCTTCTAGTTTACCAAGGGTAAAACTAAACATCACTTCAGATAAGAGGGAGTATTTGTGTTCATTCCTGCTAGCTACACAGGGGTTTGATGTAGCTGCTTTCAATCCTCCGGCTCTGCTGGGATAAGTAGCATTTCAGGTTTTCACTGAACTGAAGAAGGGAGATCATTTTTTGACAGATTACGCCTCCTCTTAAAGGTGTTTGTGTGGCTGGCAGCCCTGGTTCCCAGGTGTCTCCTGAGGGAAGAAAGTTTCTGTGCAAAATACTAAAACTTTTGACAGAGAGGAGGGAAAGGCAATGGCCACATGATGGGGCCAGTATGTACCACAACATGGTTCTTTTATGTGGGATGACTCTGAACACTGACTGATCTCCACTCCCTTGTGTTTGAAGAGAAGTTTAGTTTTGCACTTGGGTACCTATAAGGCTGAAGCAATTTTATGGATGGTGACACTACAATTGAAGGGTTATTTAATGTTGTAGAAATTGTTAAAAACACTGAGCTTAAACTGGAACTGCCTGTTATTAAAGGCTGGTTTCCCCATGTCAGTTCCATAAGCTCTGCTAGAAACACCCTGGGTTCTCTCCTGCCTCGGTGGGAACTGGAGGGAATCGTCCCCTGCTGTCCTTGGTGCCAGGCTGGTTTTTCTGGAGAGGGGACGTGGAATTGATTTGTTCGCTGTTGAGAAGGGAGCCAGGCCAGTTCTCAGAGAATGAGAACTCCCAGCATCTTCCCAGCCCAGCCCAGGCTGCTGCTCTGTTCCCCTGGGGGCCCTGCGTGTTTGACTCTAGAACAGGCCGGGAGCAGCAGCTGAGGCAGAGGACAGCCTGGGCCGGGCAGATGCTAGGAGCAGAGCACCAGAGGCCTCTACTGGCTCCCTCCTCAGCAGCAAACAATCGGTCCCCACCCGCACCCCGGGACAGCAGCCTGGAGCCAAGGGCAGTGCCCACTGGGGGTTTCTCTTTTTCCTCTTCCTGGGGTGAGCAGGGACCAGGGGCTGTTTCTAACAGGGCAGTTGGAAGAACTGAATTGGGGAACCAGCTTTTAATAACAGGCAGCTCAAATTCAGACTAATTTTGTTACAATTTTCTTTACAATGTAAAATAATTCAAAAGTAAACAGGCAGGAATGATTTGTAACCAGGGGCGGCTCTACCTTTCTGGCCGCCCCAAGCAGTCATGCGCGGGAGGCGCCCCGGAGTCGCGGGAGCAGTGGACCTCCCGCTGGCATGACTGCGGAGGGTCCGCTGGTCGCGTGGCTCGGCTGGACCTCCCGCAGCTGCGGACAGTTCGCAGGTCCGGTGGCTCCGCTTGAGCTGCCGCAGGCATGCCTGCGGGAGGTCCAGCCGAGCTGCGGGACGAGCGCCGCCTCCGCAGTCATGCCTGCGGCAGGTCCGGTCGTCCCAGGGCTCCGGTGGACCTCCCGCAGGCATGACTGCGGCAGGTCCGCCGGCCCAGCCTGCCGCCCCACTGGGAAAGGGCCGCCCCACGCGCGTGCTTGCCGCGCTGGGGTCTGGAGCCGGCTCTGTTTGTAACTCTTTTCTCCTGGGCATAGAAAGAAACAGCTTTTTGGCTTTTCATGATACAGGAGTCACATTCGTTCACTGTGCAGAATCAATGTGCCCAGAAGCCTATTGTGTTTCATTTCTTAGGTTCTGCTGCCATCATGTGGCCATTTCCTTCCCCTCCTTTCTGTCCAAAGCGCAGAGCCCAGTTCCTCCAGGGAGAGAAGGACATCTTTCTTCTTTCCTTCCTCAACAGCCCCCTTCCTTGGAGAGCCCCTTGTTGGGGTCTGGGTGGGGAACAGCCGTTTCTGAGGATTAATTTCACACCATATTTGGTGTTGATATATAGATTTTACAGCCAGACTAGATCATTAGGTACCTCTGCTCTGACCTGATTCAGAACAGAGTCCAGAGAATTTTACCCAGTGACTCCTACATCCACCCCAAGATCTTCTGGCTGAACGAGGAGGGTTCATTCAGAAAGTCATTGTGTTTGGATGTAAAGGTGGGAAATGATGGGGAAATTGGCCCCTCTTTCAAGTTTAAATGTTTTAACTTCTACATCTAGACCGGGGTGGCCAACCTGAGCCAATGTAACTGCCAAACGTGCACCTTTGTATGCAACTGCTGAGTCAGTTGTGAACCTTGCTACCATTATCATTATCCCTGTGAAATGATGATGGTGATGGACCCTTGGCTCTATATCCCAGAGTGCCCTGGACGTCTACAGGCTGCATTAGCCAATCCAACCATTTCGCACTTGCAGATGGGCACCTCTGTATTGTGCCTGAGTCTTGTACAGCTATGAAAGGCTGGTAGATGCCAATATTTTCCCGTCTTTTTAACCAACACTAATACCAGGCCAGGCCAGCGCTGGGCAGAGAGAGAGAGAACAGCAGGTTTCCCCTATTGTTTCCCACTCATTTTTTCTTGACTAGCTTCACCTCTGCACCAACTTGCACTTTTCCTATGTGAGCCTCGCTACCTCAGTTGACAGAGCATCAGACTTTTAATCTGAGGGTCCAGGGTTCAAGTCCCTGGTCAGGTAATAAACTTCTCGATATTTTTGTAAAAATCTGATTTTCTGGATTCTTCTTCGGGTGTTACTCTTTCTCTTCAGGATTTTGCAAATCCTAAGAAGGGCCTTTGTGTGGGGGGGATTGAAGGGGCAACTTCCTGACAGCCCCTCTGACCTTGCAGCCTGGAGGAATAAAGGCCTCTGGGCATATAACATGTTCCTTCCCTGCACACGCAAACACACAGAATATCCCTAAGGAATTAGAATCACCTGTTGCCTTCCCCTGTCCTGCTGGATCCTCAAATGAGGATGCTCTTCAGCCCGAACCCATGTCCCCTCTATTCCCAGTGCCCCTCAGTCCCAACCCTCAGTCCCTCCTATGCTCACTGCTCCTCACTCCCAACCAGAGCCTGCTCCTCTGTCCCAACCCACAGCCCCCTCCTATTCCCAGTGCCCCACAGGCCCCTCCTCCTCACGCTGCTCCTCAATCCCAACCCATGGCTCCCTCCTTCCCTCCAGCAGCAGGTGCTTCAGACCCCCTCAGGAAGATTTTCTTGCAAGATTTCGTGTATGAGTCTGCATGTGGATTTTACAGTATGTTGGAAATAGGTTGGGTTGCTTGCCGAAATGATCACTTTTGGCTGGTCTTGGATTCCCAGTCTCCTTGTTATTGGGGCAGGAGAAACAAAGGGTCGTTATCCTTGTTGTGTGAATCAAGGACTCAACCCTGGTGCAAACTAAATGAGCTGCCCACAGATTCTGGCAGCCACAATCAGCATTTGGTGCAAGAGCTCAGACCTGTCCCTGTCCCTGTCCCAGAAGGAGAGGGTCATCCACGTGGGGCTTGGACCACTGACCTATCAGCTCTTAACTCCCAAACTTTCAGTAACTCTATTATCAGTGCCAGTGAGTGTAATTTAAACCATAAGAAAAACCACACTGGGCTAGACCAAAGGCCCATCTAGCTCTGTATTTTGTCTTCTGACAGTAGCCAATACCAGGTGCTCTAAAAACATCTCCATAAGGCACCATTGGGAGTTGAACCCAGGATCTTCTGTTTACAAAACAGGTACTTTAACCAGCTAAACCATGGTGCCTGCCTGTGGCTAAAGTACAGTGTCTGCTCACACCTGACTCCCTGCATCCCCACCTGGGCCCCACAAAGCAGAGCAGCAGGTGAGGTTTTTCTTGCAAGCTGTGTGTGTGTGTGAATCTTTGGCCAGGTCTGCACTACAAAGTTATTTCAGCAGAATTATATTGCTCAGATGTATTAAAAACACACAACACTCCCTCGGTTGGCACTGCAATGCCACATCTGGTGACAAAACTGCCCTGTTTTGGTGACCAAATAAAACCACTTCAATGAGCTTTTTGCAGCAAACTTAAAGTGACAGGGTGTCAGTGTAGACGCTGCTGTTCATTATATCACCATAACTGGCCTCCACCAGTATCCCACTATACCCTCTGTGAACTCGCCTGCCCTGCATTCCTGCTACAGAGCCATGGGCACCTCCCCTTTCATCGCTCTGGGAAGTTCTGACAGCTGAGCCTGCTGCTCTGCTCCGGCAGCCAGGAGCAAATTACTGCCGTGGATGCTGCTCTCTCCCGCCCTGCGAACACAGAGCAGGGTAGCGGGAACTTCCTTACATGGGGGGGCACCGGCATCCAAGCTGTGACACGCCCAGGACATCCCTTCCCTCGAGGAGGCTCTTACCTTCTAAACAGGGACGGATGTTTTCTAGTAAAATCACTAAAAGGGAAGGAGAAAACTCGAAAGAGGTTCCTCCTGGCACTCACGTCCGTGAAGCCGAATACTCTCTCAGTCCTCAAAGAGAGACCTGGAGAAGGAGACTTGCTGAAGCAAAGCCACAGGGGTCTCTGAGGTTTTCCTGGCCCCTCGCCCCTGTCCTGCCTGGCTGATGTCAGCATCTCTCTGTGAGGTCACCACCTCCCCACCACCTTTGACCAAAAGTCTGAGGTCCTGCAAAAAGCCTTTGTGATGTCACTGCCTGTCACGGACTCACAGATCGTGCCCACTCTTGGCCCCGTGCGGTCCGTGGGTGGTGCCCCTTTCAGTGCGACAGCCCTTCTCGGGGGTCCATTCTCTCTCGGGGTCAGGCCCCTCCACCTCCTGGAGCCACACCTCTCTGAGCCTTAGCACGTCTGTCTCTGCCGTGGGCCCCCTCAGGGAGTCCACGCGCTCTGGACCCCCTGGGCCTCCTCACCCCCGAAGGGGTTGCTGCCCCCTGTTCTCTAGACCGGAGTGACTCTCAGCCAGCATAAAACAGGAGGGTTTATTGAGAGTTGAACACAGCACAGGAAACTCTCAGGGCCTCAGGCCTGGCCTCCCTCAGCCCAGCACATCCCAGTCCTCCTGCAGCCAGGTGGGCTCTGCCTGCTTCCCCTCGCCAGCCCCGAGCCCCCCTGCTCCCCAGCTAGGCCTATCCCCGGCCCCAGGCCCTGCCTCTGTCCATTGTCTTTTCTCCAGGTAAACAGGGTTACCTGGGCCTCCTCTCCTCTCCACCCCCCTCTGGCTGGAACAGGTTGGTCACGGGGTCCTCTCCCCGCAGCCCATTGTCCTCTCACTGGCCAGAACTGGCTGTGACTCCTGAGCTGGGTCACCAGGTCACCAGTCGCTGGGGTCTCCATCCTCCAGGCCATCAGCCAGGGTCCCAAGTCCCTCTCCGATCCTCTGTAACAACAAACTCCCTTTCCCCTCCCCTCGTTAAACCAGTAACACCCGGGGACACTGAGTCCCGCTCCCTGTGCATGTGAACCACTGGAAAACACAGAAAACCCTAAGAAAATCCCCCACTTCGTCACAGAGCCCAGCACCTCTCCTCCTCTGGGCACCTAGAGCAGAGACGGCTGGTGCTGATGGCTCCAAGGGAAGGCTTAAAAGCCACAGAGCAACTGAGGTCAGGGCCAGAGGAGGGCAGGACCATGCCTATGTGTGGCCTTCAGACAGGCACAAAGACACCCTGCTCCCTGCCATGCCAAACACGCACTGAAGGCCACCCACAGACCAGCATGCAGGGCAGCTGCTGATGCTCAGTGGCCAACATCAGAAGATGGTAGGAAAGCAGGGCCAGCCCCCCTGGTGCAGCCTCTGACCGTTCCCACTCAAGGTGCTCACTTTTGCAATGGGGCAGGAGATTTTACCCCAAGAGGCTTTTCCCCAGCTGACGAGAAGCAGAGAAACACCCAGGCTCCCAAGGCGCTATGTAGCAAGTACCCTCCAGCACAGGGACAGGTGCACACTTGGAAGAGGGAAACTGCTCCACACGCTAGCCCGGGCAGCCGCCCATTTTCTTTGGCAAGTCAGGAAGGGCAAAGGCGAGACTGGAAGCACCTGGGGCTCATGCCCCAGCCTTTGTGACACCCAACCCCCAACTCCTTCCCGGGGCTCTAGCTGAAGCCAGAGCATTGGCCTGAGCAGCCAAGAAGAGGTTCCAGCCCTGAAGGGAGCAGGACTTTCAGCCCAAAGGTAAAACTGCACAAGCACAACCACGAAGGGATTCGACCCCTCAATCACCTGATCCGAAGTCAGACGCCTTATCCCTTAGGCCACATGGTCACATAGAAAAAGGCCTTCCAGGCACTTCTTTGGAAAAGGCAGACACTGACGCATCCGACGAAGTGGAGATTCACCCACGAAAGCTCATGCTCCAATACGTCTGTTAGTCTGTGATGTGCCACACGACTCTTTGCTGCTTTTGCAGACACTGTGTTTCTCAGGTCAGCTACTGAGGGGGGCCGAGACTCTCTGGGCACAAGAAGTCGAGTTCCCAGCGACACGTGAGACTTAATTCTCTGGAGCCAGGTGCAGGGCTTTGGCAGGGAGGCTCAGGCATGGGGGACTGGGGTGCAGCGGATGGACTGGCTGTCTAGGTGCGGAGATTTAGTCTCCCTGAGGAGGAGGAGGGGGAATCCTGCTGACAGGCAGTGGCCAGGGCCGGTGCAACCACTAGGCGAACTAGTCGGCCGCCCAGGGTGCCAAGTGGTTGGGGGCACCAAAAATCGCACTCAGGGGAGGCGGGGGAGTGGAGGTGAGCTGGGGCAGGAGGCTTGGGGAGGTGCGGGGGGAGGGCTGCCCACAGCAAGTAACGGGGGTGGGGGTGTGCAGGGGCACCGCTCCCTGTCCCAGGTCACCTCTGCTCCGTCTTCTCCCCTGAGCACGCCACCCCTGCTCTGATTCTCCTCCCCTCCCAGGCTTGCGGCACTAAACAGCTGATTGGCACCACAAGTCTGGGAGGCGGGAGAAGTGGAGCAGTGCCGGCGGGCTCAGGGGAGAAGGTGAAGTGGAGGTGAGCTGGGGTGGGGAGCTGCTGCAGGGGGGGCTGCCCGGCTCTTCCTCATGGCCCCCGCCACTGCACTCACTGCATGGTAAGTGGAGTGACCCAGCCCCAGCCTGGTCCATTCCCCTGGCTCCCAGCCACGCCGCCGGCGAGTGCTGTGGGGCGGTTCCCCCCCCCCCAAGTTTGGGAGCCAGGGGAGCAGAGCAGGCTGGGGCCCCAGGCCTGCGTGGGGGAAGCAGAGGGGGGCTGGTCCCAGGCCATTGTGGGACATGGGGGGCTGGCTACTTCCTGCGGGAAGTGGAGTGACCCGGCCCCAGCCTGCTCTGCTCCCCTGGTTCCCAGGCTTGTGTTGGTGTTGGCTGGATTTGTGCGGGTGTTTGTGTATATTAGCAATTGTTTGTGTGTGGCTGGATTCATGCATGTGTTCGTGTATGTTTGCAATTGTGTGTGTGTGTGTGTATGTGTGTGCGAATGCTCTGCTGCCTTCTGCCGGCGCGACAACTGTTTCTCTGTATGTCACAGCCCCCATACCATCGACCTCGATGGTGATTTCCCCATCTTACAAGGGCTGGCTGGCCTGACCCTTCTCCCCTCTGCAGAGTGTGGCAGGGGCTGCAGCTCACCCCCTGTGGGGCAGGAGGGCCAAGGTGCGGGGTGCTGGGCTCCAATGCACCTGGAGAGCAGCTCAGGTGAGGCAGGGCAGGGTGTGTGGTGTCCGTTCTGCATTGTCTGGTGCTGGGCCATTGCACAATCCCCAGCCACGCCGCACAGCGCGTCCCGAGAGGGGGCAGGGGGCCAAGCAGATGATCCAGCAGGAGGGGATCATTCTCCTTGGTAGCTGTCCAGTGGCAGTGAGTTCCACAGGCCTTGGCACATGCTGTGTGGGGCAGGAGGTCCTTGTATTTGGAGCAGTGGGAGTGAACTGTGTGCAGTTGTGTCTCTGAGCACGGTTGCAAATATTATGGTGTGGGGTGGTGATTGTGAGTGCGGCTGGGGATGTGATTGTTGCTCTCTTTGGGGGTTGAGCTAGCATGTCCCTCTGGGTGTGTTGTGTGTGAGTATTCTTGGGATTGTGTGAGTCCCTTTGTGCATCAGTGTGCGTGTGCATGTCAGTCAGTCAGTCACTTGCTGCAGGATACAAAATCCTGCAAAGCCATTTCCTACTGGTTAGCCCAGCAACACACTGATACAAACAGTGTCACACACACACACACACACACAGAGCGGGGCTCAGCCCCACCAGCAGGAGGCAGCAGGGACACACATGTCTCTCCTGGGCCAGCTTGGACAATTTCCCATCACGACCCGGTACAGAGCTGGTGCCCCCGCACGGGGGTGGGCAGCGACTGGGCGGGGCTTTGGGGGCGGGCACAGCGGGGGCGGGGCTTTGGGGGAAGGGGCGGGGTGGGGCTTTGGGGGCGGGGGCATCAGGGGGCTCGGGGAAGGCCGGGGCGGGTCTGTCTGCGGGTGTTTGGAGCCGGGCTCACCCGGGGAGGGGGGCGGGGCTGGGGGCAGCGGGAGTCGAGGGGTGACACGTAGGGGCGCCGGGAACACGTGGATCCAGCCCCCGGACAGAGCCAGACCCGGCCCCGACCTGCTTTGTGCAGGGGGGTGAAAGGGGCGAAGCGGCGCAGCACGTTCCTGCGCGGGGCCGGGGCTCTCTGGGGGGCGGGGATGAGGACTTGCGCTGGGGGGGAGGTGTCGGGTTGACCCAGGGACCCGCCCTCACCTGGGCTGGAGAGGACAGAGGTGCCCCGGGGCAGGCTGGGAGTTGTAGTTCCTGGCTCGTCTCAGAGCGGAAGTGACAGACAGTTGCTCAGACAACGCCCCCTCCCGGTGCACTCTGGGAAGCGTAGTTCTCTCTCTCTCTCACACGCGGCCTCTATGGGAGGAGGGGCCGCAGCTCATCACTTCGCCCCGCCCCTCCCCGCTCCCTGATTGGCGGAGAGAGCGCAGGACAGAGACTCGGTGCGTGTGGGGAGGCCCCGGTTCCCTCGCCCCGAGGCTTCGCTGCCCCCCCCGCCCCAGGCGCGCGCTGCGGCCGTTGGGATTCGAATCCCAGGCAGACGCAGCGTGGAGTGAAAGGGCTTCACCCCTCCCCCCCGTGACCCTCCCACCAGCCCCGCCCCCAGCATCCCCTCCCACACCCTGTCCGCTCTGCCCGGCCTGTCCCTTCAGCCCCCCCCCGTCACCCTGCCCCCGACCTCCTCCTCCTCCCTCCCCCCCCCAGCGCCCCGCCCCTAATTGATTCCAGCCCATTTCTCCATTGCTGGGCCCCACTTTCCCATCCCCCAACTGCCCCAGTCCATTCCCAGGGTGGGGGGTTCCTCATCTCCAATCTCTGCTGCCCCCCAATCTGCCGGGTTCCCCTTTTCAGCCACTGTGGGGTCCTCCAACCCGCCCCCACCCATCCACTCTGGGCTCTCTAAATCCCACATTCCCACAATGCACCTTGGTAACCCTGCCCTCCTCGATCCCTAATCCCCCTAGTCCCTTCCCTTGGGTCCTCCTGGACACCCCAACCCACAGTCCGGCCCCACATACGTCCCAGTCACTCATTCACACGCTGAGCTAGTTCTTCAGGGGCCCCCACTGCCCACCAAACTCCTCCATCCATGAGCCCCGTGGGCCTGTGGCCGGGAAGTGGGAGAAGCTCCCACTTTGGCTGGGCTGGGTGTGGGTGTTAATCTTTTCCTGGCTTGTGTGTGCTGAGCTCACAAAGGCTTTTTGCTCCCTCTGTCCTCCCCTTATGCAGCCCAAGTGGTGGGGAAGGTGACCTGGATGCAGGGAGCCCTGACGTCGCTCTTTGCTCACCCCTCACAGCCCCCTAGGGGGGCACGGAGGAACATTGGGGGAGCAGTATCCGCTCATCACCGCTATCTCCCCCTTCTCTTCCCCTCCCTCCCCCCATGCTCCTATGCCGGGAGGGAGCAGGGAGAAATCTGGGCACCACCCCAAGCAGCACTCCCCTGCCAGCCGGGAGCAGTTTCTGACTTTACACCGGCAGCACACGCCTCTCTGCCACCGTACAGCACCACCCTTGACCACGGTACCCCTGGGCAATTCCCTGGTGGCACCCACCCCTAAGGCTGGCCCTGGCTATGGGCTTCAGAGGGAGTGACCAGACCAGGCGGCCATGGAGAGCTCCAGCCCCTGTTCTCCCCTCCCAGCTTCTAGCAATCAGAGGCCAGGGACATGCTTCCATGCTGATGACAGGTACTGCTCGATAATGATCCAAAGTACCTTCATATTCCTCATCTGAGTCAGATACCACCCACTGAAGATTGATTTTCCTGTCTAGTGGTTCAGGTTCTGTAGTGTCTGCATCAGCGTGTTGCTCTTTAAGGACTTCTGACAACATGTTTCACACCTCGTCCCTCTTGGATTTTGGAAGGCGCTTCAGATTCTTAAACCTTGGGTCGAGCGCTGTAGCTATCTCTAGAAATCTCACATTATACCTTCTTTGTGTTTTGTCAAATTTGCAGTGAAAGTGTTCTTAAAGTGAACAACATGTGCTGGGTCATCACCCAAGACTGCCATAAAACGAAATATATGGCAGAATGCGGATAAAACCATGGAGCAGGGGACATACAGTTCTTCATCAAGGTCTTCAGTCACAAATTAATGCATTATTTTTTTAACGAGCGTTATCAGCATGGAAGCATGTCCTCTGGAATGGTGGTTGAAGTATGATGGCATATGGATGTTAGCATATCTGGCACGTTAATACCTTGCAATGCTGGCTACAAAAGTGCCATGAGAGAGCCTGTTCTCACTTTTAGGTGACGTATATAAGACACGGGCAGCATTATCTCCAGTAAATGTAAACAAACTTGTTTGTCTTAGTGATTGGCTGAACAAGAAGTAGGACTGACTGGACTCTAAAATTTTACATTTTTTTCTTTTTGAGTGCACTTCTGCAACAGCAAAAAAAAATCTAGATATGCAAGTTGCACTTTAATGATAAAGAGATTGCACTACAGTACTTTATATTTTACAGTGTAAATATTTGTAATAAAACTATATATAGTGAGCACTGTACACTTCGTATTCTGTGTTGTAATTGAAATCAATATATTTGAAAATGTAGAAAAACAAAATTAAATTAGTATTCTATTGTTTAACGGTGTGATTAAAACAGATTAATCATGATTATTTTAAAGTTAATTATGCAAGTTAACTGCGATTAATTGACAGCCCTAGATTTGAATGTTTCTGTCCCATGCAGGACAAGCTGGAATATCTGTGTGCAGGGAAAGAGCCTGGGGGGAATTGTGCTGTGAAATTATTTCCTGTTCTGACATGTCCCCAATTGCCCTTTTTGCCCTAACAGGCTGCAGCGCAACATCCATGTTTTGCTCCAGCTCATTCCGTCCTTCCAGGGGCCGGGGAAGGGAAATGGCTGCAGTGGAGCCAGTTGAGGGAGGGATTATCAGGGAGTTGCTGGCGGGTTCCCTTTGTGGGGAGAAAGGGCAGTAAATACATAGGGGGGTGGGAACTTCCAGGAAGGTTGGTCTGGGTGGGAGAGGGCAGGAAATCCCCAGGGTGCAGGACAGGGAGTGACAAACCTGCTGGGATTTGTTTACTGTGAGGCTCCAGCATTTCTCAAATGTGGCCACCAGGGGCTTTTATTGTGGCCACAGCCTCCTGGGCTGTAACTGAGGGAGTGCGGTGGGGCTCAAGCTTCAGGCTTCTGCTCTGGGATGGTGGGTGGTAGGCTCAGTTAAGAAACATGGAACGTAGGCTGGGTGGAGAGAAGTCTATGTAACTCATCCAGTTATTGATATACATGTGACTCAAATATTACCAATCTGTGTGTGTGTCCCCCCGCACACACAACCCCCCCCCAACCAACCATCTCCCAAACAGACCCTCAGTCTGGAAAGCATTCATCCCTAATATTGTTAAAAAGATTCAAAGGAAACAGAAGAATCCCAGCTTTTAAAACAATCTTCTAGCAAGACAAAAAAACTCACATCTGTAGACTTGAAAAACACTCCCAAGAAATTTTAACAATATGTTGTTATGAAGAAACCAAAGTGATAAAAAAACCTGATTTTTCAACTACTTTAAAAAAATCTTCTCAAATCAACATCTTTAAAGTGAAACTTTTTTCTGCTTTTTAACCAGACAATTCTCCCCAAAAGGAGAGGCACTGGTCCTGGAGACACTGCAATGCCAGGTCAATGCATAGGGTGGATAGAGCAAGCTCCTATTCCATCCCCTTGTTTCAAAAATCAATTTAATATACAGTTCTCAAATAAAGGACCTATCAGATACAATTTAGATAATGTTAAACTGATAAGAACAGACACTACGCTTTTGATCTTAGCTCCAAGGAGCCGAGAAGCAATGCTGAGAATTTCGGATGCTAGGCAGCCGCTCTTCCCCCACTGCTTTCTACTTCAGCACGAGGAGCTCCCAGACATGCACCAAACACCATTCACGACACTTGATAACTAGGTAACTCGAAGTGATGATCACTTCCCCGAAATGACTCCACTGGAAGAATTCAAAGCAAGAGCCCTTAACACACAATTCTGTTCAAAGACAGAGAAGTCTTTCAGCCTCCTTCCTCTTGCTGGTTTCCCTATATGCTCCTAATTTGCATAAACGCACCCACTGACCTGTGACTAACAATCTCTCACTGTTAACTCTTACAGCAAAACAGGCCAAAGAAAGCCTATGCAAGCGCTATACCGCAGCCCCAATGCTCTTTTCTGCTCCTTCTCAAACGTACACACAAGTGTTTTGCTCCATACCAGTCCAGTTTCTTGTCTAACCACTGCACACACATGGTATAACCCTACCCTGAGCTGATTCCCGACTTTTGCGCTCAATTCAGGAAAACGAGTATTGAGAGAGAAGCTGTGCAGGGAAGTCTTCCTCAACTTGCACTCCACTCCCCAAGGGCCTTTCGGGCTCTTCTGTGGACTTCAGGTTCCATTTGATTGCCAAGGTTTATGGTCTTATTAATTAGCCATCTCCTAATGCAAGGATGCTACATGTCAGACTAAAGATCGATTTTCCAAAAGAGCTGAGAAACAGAACTAAAGCTGAGCCTGAGGTGTGTGAAAGTATAATTAATTATATTACAAAAATAGATAGGATTAAATAAATGCTGTCTGTACCTTTAAGGAAAATCGCTGGAATGCTGGAGTCCAGGTGTCAGGAATACAGACATTAACATAGAACAATTGCACCGTTTAAGGGCAATTGGTGAAGCATTAGCCTTAGATCTATAGGAGTTAGTAAGGAAGTAGGATACGCATGCTATGCCCCAGGTGAATTTTGCTGTTTTTCTCTCTTTGTCCCTTTGTTTGATTCCTGCTCTTTTATCTGTATAAATAAGACTGTTTGGGTCTTGCATGGCCACTCACATTATCTGAGTGTTATTGGCGGAGCGCTGCGCTAATAAAAACAGAGTGGTCTGACAAATTGTGAGTCTTGATTCTAACTTTGACAATTTGGAGGTTCCACCGAGATGGCAACCGTCTTCACTGGGACTGTGTGATTCCTGACCGTTTTGTGGGACGACCGTGGCAGCCGGCACCTGGGCATTTGGCCCGAGCGGTCCTCCACCAGAACGGAAAGGCGCACGACCACAGTGAAGTCTACGCCATCGAACCTGTTGGTTCCCACTCTGTTCTGGTAGGGATCCCAGGATCTGACATCAGGAATCTGGTCAGGTAATTATTTCTGTGTTTTGTCCGGACTGAGGACTGTCCTGTCTCTGTGTCTATCTGTCTTCCTGTGGAGTGTTGAGTCTGGGTGCCATCTCTGTCCGGGGATCGGCCGACCAAGGGGTTCCTGTCCCGGCGGTCTGAGTGAGTGGAATCTGCACAATTGCAGCCGCACCACACTTTGGGTAAAACCCCTGGTGTGAAAGCAAGGGCAATTGAGGCAGTAGCCAGTGGGCTCCTTTTGTGTGTTGCTCTGACGAACCCGAATTTCCTTCTTGTGCGATTGGTGTGTGAAGTCCTCCTGTATGGGTAACCAGACGTCTAAGTCAGGACAGTTCCCTAAACGAACGCTGGCTCATTTTATATATTTAGGATGGGTCCAGACTCCTGTAAGAAGGGTCCGGACTCCTGTAAATTTCTGGAAAAATGGTCTAGGCTAACTCAGGGGAATCCCAAAACTCAGTGGCCACTGTTAAAATCTTGGAACAAAGACCAAGTGGACGTCTTAAATGACAAACTCGGCCAACCTAAAGCTAAATTGGCTAAAGAAGAGGTTAATTGTTTCATTCAGTGGCGGGAAGAGGCAAATCGTAGCTGGACAAAATCAAAACTCGCCTCTCTCAAATATTCAAATAATAGGTTAAAAGCTTTATTAAAAGCCTCCTCTCCCACCACCAGACCGAGCGCTCCCCTTTACCCCGTTCTCAAAAAAAAAACCAAAAAAAAAAAACACCTCCACCCCGGATCGATCCAAACCCCTTAAAAGCAGGCAAACAACAGATAAAGAAACTGAAAAACAGGTTGGAAGCCCTAAGGGCATAGTGTAAGGAGTAAGAAAAGCAGTAAGTGCAGGCATGAACCCCTGGAACAATACTTAAAATGGTGAAATCTGAGGTGATAAAGGTGTTATTTTGGGAGAAAAACAAGTGATTTAAGGAGAGAGAGTGAAAAGTTAACTCTACAAAGGCTGGAGAGAATTAAGCAGTTAAATTTTGTGAAAATGTGTATGTATCTATTTGTCTGTGAAAATATGTAAAGTTCTAAG
Source organism: Mauremys mutica (assembly GCF_020497125.1). NCBI lineage: Eukaryota > Metazoa > Chordata > Testudines > Geoemydidae > Mauremys > Mauremys mutica. The sequence goes on from NW_025423118.1 coordinate 22,186, forward strand.
AATCTAAACCAGCACATCTGGTTTGTAAAACTCCTGTTTTGTAGGTGTAAGATAAATTAGTTTTGTTTTTGTTTTTAATGCCACTAAAAATTCATTTGACTCTTAATTCAAAGTTGCAAAACTGACAGACCTTTTTGCAAGACACAGGTAATTAGTGTTGTTTGGCTTTGGGATTTAGCATTTAACCCTTAAGGGGTAACTTGATTCTTTATAAAATTTAAAATGTTTTTTTTAAATAAAAACCAAGTCCCATGACCTGCAATAGGGCAGTCAAAATCAGGAGAATAGGGAGAGATTCTGGAGTCTTTTTGTTTGGTTGGTTGTTGGTTTTTTTTGGTAACAATAGCAGATAAGAGCTGTAGTGAAAGAATAAAAAAGTTTTTTTTAACAGTGCCCCTCTGAAGCAACAGCAGAGGTGAGGTGCACAAAACAAAAAGAAGCAATGTTAAAAACACTGAGCCTTAAAATGGCTCTGTGTAATCAGACTGTCACTTTTGATAAGGGTACATGAAAACTCTGTAAGAAAAAAGAAATAGTTACATCGTATGTAAAATTGATATGGCTAATGTTTAAAAAAAAAAAGTTGTAGTATAGAAGAAATGTGCTTTTTCCCTAGGACATGTGCAGTGTATATTGTAAAAAGGGGTAAAAGAAATACAAATGAAATATGCTACTGAATTAAAATCCTATTAGGGCTCCAAAAAGAGCCGCAATAGACTGTTTTCTTTTTCAGATCTCTGTGTGTTTTGTAAGCAGGAGTTGAAAGTGGAAAGAAATCAAAACTCTGGTGGAAGTTGATTGTGTCCCTTTTAAGACAGAAGCCTGGTCTACACTACGCGTTTAAACCGGTTTTAGGAGCGTAAAACCGATTTAACGCCACAACCGTCCACACTAGGAGGCACCTTATATCGATTTTAATGGCTCTTTAAATCGGTTTCTGTACTCCTGCCTGACGAGAGGAGTAGCGCTAATATCGGTATTAACATATCGGAATAGGGTTAGTGTGGCCGCAATCGACGGTATTGGCCTCCGGGAGCTATCCCACAGTGCACCACTGACCGCTCTGGACAGCATTCTCAACTCGGATGCACTGGCCAGGTAGACAGGAAAAGCCCCGCGAACTTTTGAAATTCATTTCCTGCTTCGACAGCGTGGAGAGCTCATCATCACAGGTGACCACGCACAGCTCATCAGCACAGTTAACAATGCTGTCTCCTGAGAATCGAAAAAGAGCCCCAGCATGGACCGCTCGGGAGGTAATGGATCTGATCGCTATATGGGGAGAGGATTCAGTGCTAACAGAACTGCGTTCCAAAAGACGAAATGAAAAAGTATTTGAAAGAATTTCTAAGGCTATGACGGCTAAAGGCCACAGCAGGGACTCCGTGCAGTGCAGAGTGAAAGTTAAGGAGCTCAGACAAGCCTACCAGAAAACCAAAGAAGCAAACGGAAGGTCCGGGGCAGGTCAAAAAACATGCCGCTTCTATGATGAGCTGCATGGAATTTTAGGGGGCTGCACCACAAGTACCCCACCCCTGACCGTGGATTCCGAGTTGGGGGTTGTAATCTCTGCCATGTCTGAGGATTATGCAGACGGGGAAGATGAAGAGGAAGAAGAAGAGGAAGACCTCGCAGAGAGCACACAGCACTCCTTGAACCCCAGCAGCCAGGAGCTTTTTATCACCCTGACGGAATTACCCTGCTCCCAGCCCTCACAAGCAACTATTCCAGAGAATGACGCCCTGGAAGGGAGCTCTGGTGAGTGTACCTTTGCAAATAGCAAACAGTGTTTTTTAAGCAAGCCTTTTTTAATGATTGATTTGCCCAGAGGACTTGGGATGCATTCGCAGACAGTATAGTTACTTAGAAAAGTTTGTTAACATGTCCGGGGATTGAGAGGAAATCCTCCAGGGACATCTCGATGAAGCGCTCCTGTAGGTACTCCAGAAGCCTTTGCAGAAGGTTTCTGGGCAAGGCATCCTTGTTCCGCCCACCATGGTAGGACACTTTACCATGCCATGCATGTAGCAAGTAATCAGGTATCGTTGCGTGGCAAAGCATAGCGGCGTATGGTCCCGGTGACTGCTGGCATTCAAGAAGCATCCGCTCTTTATCTTGTTCTGTTATCCTCAGCAAAGTGATATCGTTCAGGATAACCTGGTTAAAAATCAGGAATTTAAGTAAGGGGGGTGGCCATTTTTCTACTGGGTTCGTGGAATGCAGCAGCTTAAAAAAAACACTTTCCTGCACGTAGCGAAGCGGGGGGAGGGGAGGAGTGAAATGCCGATGATCTTTTCTGTTTGGTCACCGGCGAGGCGATCTTCCCCAAGCTACCGGACAAGCAGTGGGTGGGGGGGAGGGGGAAGGTTGTTGATTAGCAGGGAGCTAGCGTGGTATTAGCCATGCGTTGGGGGTGGGAGGGGTAAATCACTGAGACAGTGGCTTACCATGGCCGCATGCAAGCTGAATCCTGATGCCTGGACCTGTGTCTGAGATCTGTAACCCCAGAGATGCAAGCAGTCACTATTAAGATGAAAAATGCGACCTTGTAGGGAAATCACATGTGCTATGTAAGGTGAATAGTGCTTTTCACTGTGAAAGAGTATAACCATTGTTCTGTAAAATGTATCTTTCTAAATATTTATCTCCCTCATGCAGCTGCAAATTTTTCAAGCGTCCCTCCTCCATCCCAAAGGCTAGCACAGATAAGGCGGAGGAAAAAGAAGACGCGAGATGAGATGTTCTCGGATATTATGGAAGTTACACGCAATGAAAGAGCTCATCTGAATGAGTGGAAGGACGTGGTTTCAAATTACAGGAAAGAGGCCAGTGAACGTGAGGACAGGAGGGATGAACGTGAGGACAGGAGGGACAACCGAGATGAGAGGTGGCGGCAGGAAGACCGGCAGGAAAATCAGCGGTGGCGGCAGGAAGATCAGCGGTGGCGGGATGCAACTCTGGGGCTGCTGCGTGATCAAACTGACATGCTCCGGCGTCTTGTGGAGCTTCAGGAACGGCAGCAGGATCACAGAGTGCCGCTGCAGCCCCTGTATAACCACCCTCCCCCCTCACCATGTTCCTTAGCCTCCTCACCCAGACGTGTAAGAACGCGTGGGGGGAGGCTCCGTGCACCCGCCCACTCCACCCCCGTGGACAGCCCAACCAGAAGGATGCCGTTACTCTGAATTTTTTTTTAATGGCCTTCTCCATCCCTCCTTTCCTCCTCCCAAAGCACACCCTTACTTCTCTCCCTCTTTTTATAATGAATCAATAAAGAATTCATGCTTTTTAAATGAGAGTGACTTTATTTGCATAAGTAAGCTGTACTCGAAGGGGGAGGGGGAGTTGCTTACAGGGACTGAGTCAATCAAGGGGGTTGGGTGTTCATCAACAAACACAGCAGTCACACTGTACCCTGGCCATTGATGAAGCTCGTTTTCAAAGCTTCTCTGATGCGCACCGCTTCCTGGTGTGCTCTTCTAATCTCCCTGGTGTCTGGCTGCGCGTAATCAGCGGCCAGGTGATTTGCCTCAGCCTCCCACCCCGCCATAAAGGTCTCCCCCTTACTCTCACAGAGATTGTGGAGAATACAGCAAGCAGCAATAACATAGGGGACATTGGTTTGGCTGAGGTCTGAGCGAGTCAGTAATGTGCGCCAGCGCGCCTTTAAACGGCCAAATGCACATTCCACCACCATTCTGCACTTGCTCAGCCTGTAATTGAACAGATCCTGACCACTGTCCAGGCTGCCTGTGTATGGCTTCATGAGCCATGGCATCAAGGGGTAGGCTGGGTCCCCCAGGATAACGACAGGCATTTCAACATCCCCAACTGTTATTTTCTGGTCTGGGAAGTAAGTCCCTTGCTGCAGCCGTTTAAACAGAGTAGTGCTTCTGAATACGCGAGCGTCATGAACCCTCCCTGGCCATCCCGCGTGGATGTTTGTGAAACGTCCCTTGTGATCCACCAGTGCTTGCAGCACCATTGAAAAGTACCCCTTCCGGTTTACGTACTGGGTGCCCTGGTGCTGCGGTGCCAAGATAGGGATATGGGTTCCATCTATCGCCCCCCCCACAGTTAGGGAATCCCATTGCAGCAAAGCCATCCACTATGGCCTGCACGTTTCCCAGAGTCACAACCTTTCGTAGCAGCAGCTTAGTGATTGCTTTGGCTACTTGCATCACAGCAGCCCCCACAGTAGATTTTCCAACTCCAAATTGATTCCCGACTGACCGGTAGCTGTCTGGCGTTGCAAGCTTCCACAGGGCTATCGCCACTCGCTTCTCTACTGTGAGGGCTGCTCTCATCTTGGTATTATGGCGTTTCAGGGCAGGGGCAAGCAAGTCACAAAGTTCCATGAAAGTGCCCTTACGCATGCGAAAGTTTCGCAGCCACTGGGAATCGTCCCACACCTGCAACACAATGCGGTCCCACCAGTCAGTGCTTGTTTCCCGGGCCCAAAATCGGCGTTCAATGGATAGAATCTGCCCCATTACCATCAGGATCTCCAAAGCGCTGGGGCCCGCGGTTTGAGATAATTCTGTGTCCACGTCCTCATCACTGTCATCGCCGCGCTGCCATATCCGCCTCTTACTCGCCTCGGTTCGAAGGTCCTGGTTCAGCATATACTGCACGAGAGTGCGCGAGGTGTTTAAAACATCCACGATTGCGGTATGGAGCTGAGCAGGGTCCATGCTTGCTGTGCTATGGCGTCTGCACGGTTCACCAAGCAAAAAAGGCGCGAAACGGTTGTCTGCCGCTGTCAGGGAGGGAGGGAGGGGTGAGGCTGTACCCAGAACCACCCGCGAAAATGATTTTTGCCCCATCAGGCACTGGGATCTCAACCCGGAAATGCCAAGGGTCGGGGGAGGCTGCGGGAACTATGGGATAGCTACGGGATAGCTACCCACAGTGCAACGCTCCAGAAATCGACGCTAGCCTCGGACCATGGATGCACACCACCGATTTAATGTGTTTAGTGTGGCCGCGCGCACTCGATTTTATAAAATCTGTTTCACAAAACCGGTTTATGCAAATTCGGAATAGTCCCGTAGTGTAGACGTACCCAGAGTCTCTGAGCTCTGCTGATGGCTTTGAATCCAAAAGCCAAGCCTGTGTTGATGCAAATTACCTAACTGATAAAGGAAGGTGAAAACTGCCAGCACAAAAGAAATTGCCTAAATAAAAGACATGGTATAACAAGATCCCTTTAAGAGATTTGATGCTAAATGTTATTGTTAATATTAAACATTGAAATAAATTTAATGTTAGTAAGTACCCCTGTAACAACGTATAGTGTGTATGATTTTTGGAAAAATCCTTTAAGGTAATATGGTAATGATGCTTCTCAGCTATTACCTGTGAATAAACTTAAAGCTTAACACAGCAGGAAAAACATTACAAACTTGGTCTGCTATATAAGAAGAAAAACTTTAGTTATTAAATTCATGAGGTGGTATACCTCAACAGTGGAATAATTTCCCCATAACCCTTAAAAAGTAGAAACCATTAAAACCTGGCCTGCCTAAAAAAAAAAAAAAAAAAAAAAAAAAAAAACACCACACCCACAGGAAAATATGGGTGTAATTCCTCTGTTTTGCCTGCAATCAGCAAGGGTATTTGTAAAAGAAAGGAATCTTTTAAGCGACAATCAATGCCACCCTGAAAGGGGTAGAAAAATGTTATTTTTGTCTTTCAGGAAATCAGAAAAAGCTAATACCAGCTACAGAACAACCTATTACAAAAACAAATAAGTTAAAAAAAACACAACATACTGCAATAGCTATGGAATGTACTAAAATGCAGATATTTAGAACATAAGATGTTTTGGGTAATATCAGAAAATATTAAGGTTTTAATACATCTGTTAAAGCAAAGAAAAAAAAATAATTGTTTAATACCTATCAATATAACTGGATGCAGTATGTCTCCAGTACGGTAAGACAAAATTTGTTAAGTGAAGAAATTGTTAAAATTGCACACCAACAGGCTCTGGAAGCAAAGAGATGGAAAGTTAGCCCACTCCACAGATTGCACCTGGGATCCTTCTGGCTACCTCAGACCTCAAGCCAGTGGGCTGGGGAGGAAGGGAAACTATTGGACACTAGAGGTTGTACCAAGTGGACTCCTCAAAAGTGGGTATGCTTATCCATGCCTGTTGCTCCAAAGCCCTGTAGTAAAGGCATCTCACTAGGATCCTGTATGTGGGATACAATTAATAATTAGGCCAAAGTATTGTATAACGGGCAATGTGTGTGTTAATTCTTGGAAAGAAGTGTTTTAAAAGGATAAAAGTGTTAGCAACCCACCAGTAGACAAATGTACATGTAATGTAAGTACTGTGTTTACCAATAATCACACTTACTATTTGCCACAACCAAAAAGTCTCAGCTTACTGTAAGCACTGATTTAGCTGAGTTCTCTATCAGTCTTGGCATTAAATGGCAAACAGTTACCAATTATCTGTTTAAAAAGGTAAAAAGGTAACATAGTTCCTAAAAACAAACAAACAAAACAATGTGGGAAACAGAACCATTCATATTATCTGGATGGTCTCCCACAACTACTGGCATACTAATGTTACTACCCCTAATTGTTTTTGGTTTTAAATTGTATGTGTTTAATTGAAATGTTTAAAATATGCTGGTGCATAAAACAAATGTATGCAAAGCTAGAGCCACAGGCCCAAATCACCTCCCAGTATTTTACTACATAAGAAGTGACACTGGCGATTGATAATCTTAGTGTCAAAAGGGGGATATGTAGGAGCTGGACTTTATAATGTATAATTTGATTTCATCCTTCTAGCCATCCTTTTTGAATAGCAGAAAGAAATGACCCTCTGGGACTATAAGATTCTGTTTTCCCATATGCATTACAAATTGGGCCCTCTCTAACTCTTTGTTTTAAGATTTAGGTAGTAAGAGACAGGATACTCTATTGTGTCTATGTTAAGTAAATTAGAGAAACATTGAAGGCCTGGGTCTCAATGTAAATTGTCTTGGTTAATTGTAAAACTTAGCAAGGTTTAATTTGCAATGCCTTTTTGCTCAATATAAAATACTACTGTTTGTATTCTCAATCTGTTTGTGTGAATGAGGAATGAATGCATCAGGAAAAGATAAGGTGTGAAGGCCATTGTTATAGCCAGAGTCAAGGAAAGAAGCAAAAAGACTTAGAGTATGGAAGAATCATCAGGCACTGCTTACTACCCAGACGGCTGTTAAACTGTCTGGCATCCGCAGCATGAATACATGCTTTGCCGTGTAAGAATGCACCACCCCCAGCGAACCAATCATCACCTCAGGACCACGCAGAGTCAATTTTGATTCCAGAAGATGACGTAGAGGAACAGCCTGCAATACCTTACAATCTACGTTCTCGTAAGGGTTGCCAGAAGCAGACGACTACCTAAAGCAAGGCCCAAGAAAAAGCAGTAGTGAGCCTAGCGCCTGCTGCCTGGTGGACATAAAACTGTGACTACAGTTCCCTCAGTTGAGGTTGTCAGAACCAGAAGGGCCCTGCCTCCAACATGTGGTGCCTGTTCCTCGGCTGTTGGTGTCTGAAGGTCTGGGGAGTCCACAATGACAATTCTTTTATCCAGCAGCAAGTGTGGATAGCTCAGACCCTTAATATTTCTAAATGCTGGGTCTGCAGCCACATCCCAGCCCACTCTCAAACTGATGTTCCTGTCCTGGCTATCCCACTCAATTCCCCAGACCTCACTGGAGGACCTTGTCCGTTTAACACAATATGGAACAGTAATGGCACCTGGGAAGAAACTATTGGCAGTTCCTTTAACCCACTTGGGGGAGTAATACACCAGGCAAAAAAAAAAAAAAAAAAGGCTCCTGAGGTTAAAAGAAGTAGTTAAAATAATGGCAAATAAAACTGGAGAAAGTTTAAGAGCCCTGGCCAAAGAAACAGGGGCAATCCGACAGGTGGCCTCCAAAACCGTCAGGCATTGTGCATAGTGCTGGCGGCCAAAGGAGGGACCTGTGCTCTCATTGGAAAACAATGTTGTGTGTTTATACCTGACAATACCAATGAGGTAATAGATCACGCTAGCCACTTAGAACAAAATCGCATATCTTCCCCATGAAGAGCCGAGTTCTTTATGGAAGTGGCTAAGTAACCTGTTCAATTTCTCTGGCATAGGAAACTGGTTGTTTCAGGGAGCCCTGACTATCCTGTTTGGAATCCTAATATTTTTTGTATGTTTTCAGTTAGTCTCCTGTTGTACCCAAAATTGCGTAAGGCATGCCACTCAGGTGACTGCCCCAGAACAGAGTGCTAATATGATAATTTTGAATATTGCTGATGAACAAAGATAAAGAACGGTTAATATGTGGAACCCAGTAAAATTTTGGTCATGGCGTGAGCTTGACCAAAAGGAGGGATTGTGAAAGTAGAATGAATTATATTGTAAAAATAAGAATGGATTAAAGAAATGTTTTATGTACCTTTAAGCAGAAATAAGAAATGTTGAAATACAGGTGCCAGGAAAAGAAACATTAGGCATAAACAATGGTGCTAATGGCAAAACATTAACAGAAGATGGGTGATAGTTAGTAAGGAAATAAGATATGCATGCCTAGCCCAGGTAAACTTATCTGATTCTGCTTCCTTTGTTATCTTGTTAAGTTCTCACCCTTTTATCTGTATAAATAAGATAGTTTGTGTCTTGCATGGTGCTCACATTATCTGGGTGTCATTAGCAGAGCGCTGTGCTAATAAAACAGAGTGGTCTGACAAACTGTGAGTCCTGAGTCTAACTTTGACACCACCCACCGAAGATTGATTTTCCTGTCTAGTGGTTCAGGTTCTGTAGTGTCTGCATCAGCATGTTGCTCTTTAAGGACTTCTGACAACATGTTTCACACCTCGTCCCTCTTGGATTTTGGAAGGCGCTTCAGATTCTTAAACTTTGGGTTGAGCGCTGTAGCTACCTCTAGAAATCTCACATTATACCTTCTTTGCGTTTTGTCAAATTTGCAGTGAAAGTGTTCTTAAAGTGAACAACATGTGCTGGGTCATCACCCAAGACTGCCATAAAACGAAATATACGGCAGAATGCAGATAAAACCATGGAGCAGGAGACATACAGTTCTTCATCAAGGTCTTCAGTCACAAATTAATGCATTATTTTTTTAACAAGCGTTATCAGCATGGAAGCATGTCCTCTGGAATGGTGGTTGAAGTATGAAGGCATATGGATGTTAGCATATCTGACACGTTAATACCTTGCAACGCTGGCTACAAAAGTGCCATGAGAGAGCCTGTTCTCACTTTTAGGTGACGTATATAAGACACGGGCAGCATTATCTCCAGTAAATGTAAACAAACTTGTTTGTCTTAGCGATTGGCTGAACAAGAAGTAGGACTGACTGGACTCTAAAGTTTTACATTGTCTTCTTTTTGAGTGCACTTCTGCAACAACAAGAACAAAATCTACATATGCAAGTTGCACTTTAATGATAAAGAGATTGCACTACAGTACTTTATATTTTACAGTGTAAATATTTGCAATAAAACTATATATAGTGAGCACTGTACACTTCGTATTCTACGTTGTAATTGAAATAAATATATTTGAATATGTAGAAAAACAAAATATAATAAATTTCAATTGGTATTCTATTAACAGTGTGATTAAAACAGATTAATTATGATTTTTCTAAAGTTAATTGCGTAAATTAACTGTGATTAATTGACAGCCCTAGATTTGAATGTTTCTGTCCCATGCAGGACAGGCTCAGTCAAGATACATGGAATGTAGGCTGGGTGGGGAGAAGTCTGTGTAACTCATGCAGTTATTGATATACATGTGACCTCAAATATTACCAATCTGTGTGTCCCCCCCACACACAAACCCCCCCAACCAACCATCTCCCAAACAGACCCTCAGTCCAAAAAGCATTCATCCCTCATATTGTTGAAAAGAGTCATAACAAACAGAAGAAACCCAGCTTTTAAAACAATCCTCCAGCAAGACAAACTCACATGTGTAAACTCAGAAAACACCCCCTAAATTTTTTAACAATATGTTGTCATAAAAAAAACCAAAGTGCTAAAAATACCTGATTTTTCAGCTACTTTCAGAAAAATCTTCTCAAGTCAGCATTTTTAGAGTGAAACTTTTTCTACCTTTTTAACCAAACAATTCTCCCCAGAAGGAGAGGTACTGGTCCTGGAAACACTGCAATACCAGGTCAATGCATGGGATGGATAGAGCAAGCTCTTATTCCATCCCCTTGTTTCAAAAATCAATTTAATATACAGTCCTCAAATAAAGGACCTATCAGATACAACTTTAGATAATGTTTCTCTTCTTAGCCAGAAACAGACACTATGCTTTTTGATGCCAAGGAGCGGAGAAGCAATGCTGGGAGAATCGGATGTTAGGCATCCACTCTTCCCCCACTGCTTTCTACTTCAGCACGAGGAGCTCCAAGACACGCACCAAACACCATTCACGAGTCTTTGATAACTAGGTAACTCGAAGTGATGATCACTTTCCCGAAATGACTCCACTGGAAGAATTCAAAGCAAGAGCCCTTAACACACAATTCTGTTCAAAGACAGAGGAATCTTTCAGCCTCCTTCCTCTTGCTGGTTTCCCTGTGCATGCCTAATTTGCATAAACCCACCCACTGACATGTGACTAACAATCTCTCACTGTTTTAACTCTTACAGCAAAACAGGCCAAAGAAAGCCTATGCAAGCGCTATACCACAGCCCCAATGCTCTTTTCTGCTCCTTCTCAAACGTACAGTCATCAGGCACACATAAGATAGTTTTGCTCCATACCAGTCCAGTTTCTTGTCTAACCACTGCACACATATGGTATAACCCTACCCTGAGCTGATTCCCGACTTTTGTGCTCAAAACAGGAAAAAGAGAATTGAGAGAGAAGCTGTGCAGGGAAGTCTTCCTCAAATTGCACTTCACTCCCCAAGGGCCTTTCGGGGTCTTCTATGGACTTCAGATTCCATTTGATTGCCAAAGTTTATGGTCTTATTAATTAGCCATCTCCTAATGCAAGGATGCTACATGTCAGCCTAAAGATCGATTTTCCAAAAGAGCTGAGAAACAGAACTAAAGCTGAGCACGAGGTGTTACATTTACATGAGCATCCAGGTTCTGACTGTGCCCTGGCAAGTTCAATGCTTCCGAAAGAAATCAGAAAATAAGGAGCCTGTCAGGTCCCCCTGCTAGCACCCAGATCTAGTCAATCTGCTGGGAAATAAGGAAAAGGCGATGAATAAAGAAGTCAGGAAATAACAAGGAAATGAAGAGGTTTCTGTCCAGTTTACCATCTTCTCAGCTACCAATCAAAGTTAAAGACCTAAAGTCAACCTATCGGCATAAGTACAGACGGTTGAATGGAAGTTAAAAGGAGCTGCTGTGGCAAGTGTTAGGAGCCCACAAGCAGCATGCAGATCGTTTAAAAATGCTGTAATTAGAGGCTGCGACAAAGTTCCTCCTTTACCTTGGTGGGTCCTGAGCTTTTTGGCAGATTTGCTCACCACCAGTGATCTTCCCCTCTGGTGGAACCCACAGTCTGGGACAACTCCTCCTGTGTCTGATCAGGAGTTGGGAGGTTTGGGGGAACCCGGGCCCGTCCTCTATAGTGCCTCCTGTAACAGCTGCATGACAGCTACAGCTCCCTGGGCTACTTCCCCATGGCCTCCTCCAAACACGTTCTTTATCCTCACCACAGGACCTTCCTCCTGGTGTCTGATAACGCTTGTACTCCTCAGTCCTCCAGCAGCTACACCCTCTCAGTCTCAGCTCCTTGCACCTCTTGCTCCCAGCTCCTCACATGCACACCACAAACTGAACTGAGCTCCTTTTTAAACCCAGGTGCCCTAATTAGCTCTGCCTTGATTGGCTGCAGATGTTCTAATCAGCCTGTCAGGGGTGCTGAAAGCCTGTGAACTGTACCCAGGTGTGTTCACAAGCAGTGTGAAAACGTGCAATTCCCGCTCACACTCCACAGGAACAGCACAGCTCCGGGGTTCTCTGGAATCACACAATAATGCTGGCTTTGTTCCCACAGCATCTGGAGCTTTTCACAGTGAGACATGGGGGTGCTGCAGCACCTGCCACACCCCTCGTTCCCGCACCTCTGCTTCTCTGCAGGGAACTTGTTATGCCATGGTGGGGGGGGCAGGGAGACTGTGCAGGAGACCCAGGCCCACGCGCTGAGCACTGCAGCTCCAGTGCTGTGTTCGGGATTCATTTCTGCTCTCTGATAAAACTGCTCCAGGCTCCTCTGTCCAACTAATATTCGTCCAGGCTCCCTGGTGCTGTTAGTATCTGTCCAGAGCTTTCACCAGCCCTGCCCCAGGAGAGCTGGGCGCTCGCCCTTGTCATAAACAGATAGTTAAGGGTTAAAGTCTCTTTTACCTGTAAAGGGTTAACAAGCTCAGTAACCTGAGGAACACCTGACCAGAGGACCAATCAAGGGACAGGATAATTTCAAATCTCTGTGGAGGGAAGGCTTTGTCTGTGTTCCTTGTTTGCTCTGTGTGCTCTCTTTGGATCTAAGAGAGGCCAGACATGTCTCCAAGTTCTCCTGGAGTATTTCCTACTATCCAGTATAGTGAGTATTAGAAAGGCAAATTAGTCTTATAATTTGATTTTTACATTTGCAGTTGTGTGGTTTCTGTTTGCTGTTACTTTGATTATTCTGAGGAGGAGGGAGGGGGAAGTCTCTCCAAGTTTATATGTCAGGCCCTGTAATATTTTTTCATCCTGGTATTACAGAGATAGTGTACTTTCTTTCTTTTAATAAAATATTTTCTTTTTAGAACTGGATTGATTTCTTCCCTTGTTTGGATTTTCAGGGGAAGGGGAGGGGGGGAAAGTGAATCCCTCTTTGTTTGATTCAAGGCATTTGAATCAGGTATCTCTCCTAAGCACGAGGGGAGGGGAGGGGGGAAATGGGTTGTTTCCCTTTGTGTTGAGATTCAAGGTGTTTGGATCTGTGTTCCCCAGGGGAAGTTTTTGGGGGAACAGGGAGTGTGTCAGACACTTAAAACTGACTGGTGGCAGCGAGAACCAGGATTTTAGTTTAGAGGAGTCCATGCAGGTCCTCATCTTGGAACCCAAAAGCTCCAAGTGGGGGAGAAGACCTATGACAGCCCTGCTCTAGGAGAGCCAGGCAAGCCCTGAGCACTAGACGGTGACCCTAGGCCAGTGGTGCCAGAACAATCTGTATAGTGGGGGGTGCTGAGCCACTGAACCAACTGTAACCCCTGGGTATGATGGAAACCACGTCAAGCCAGGGGCAGCTGCAGCCCCCCCAGTTCCAGCCCCTCTGCCCAGGCAGCTCCCCCAGCCTGACACACACACCCAGCCCCTGCACCCGCCCACCCCAGGGCTCCTCAGCCCAGAGGGGAGCCCCCCGGCTGAGTGGGGAATCAGAACCCCCTGAAATTACCCTGGGACCAGAATGATCTGCCTCCGCCCTGCCCTGCTCCGCATGTATTCGGAGCGAGTCAGTTTCCCTGTCCCAAGGTGTGTCCTGCCCTGTGTCTCTTCTCCTCCCCAGCTCCCTCCAAACCAGCCCATTTCCCCTGCACCCCGGGCTGGGTCTCTGCCAACCCCCCTTCTCCCCTCCTGCCCCCAATATCTCTCTGCCCCTACAGGTCTATAGGGCTGGATCCCTCCCTCCCCCCTTCTCCCCTCATTTCCTGCCTCTAGGGGGTCTATGAGGCTGGGTCTCTCCTCCCTCCATCCCCTCCCCTGCCCCCAATATCCCTCTGGGGCTCTGTGGGGCTGGGGATCTCTCCCTGCCCCTGTGCTCCCCCCTGCACAGCATGTCCTGGGAGTGACTCAGTTTCCCTGGACCAACATTTCACACACACACCCCGACATGTCTCCCTCCACCCCAGGCTGGGTCTCTGCCAATCTCCCTTCTCCCCTCCTGACTCCAAGATCCTCTGCCCCTACAGATCTATGGGGCTGGGTCTCTCCCCTTCTCCCCCCATCCCCTCATCCCTTCCCCCAATAGCTCCCTGCCCCAGGCTGTCTATGGGGCTGGGTCTCTCCCTGAAGCCCCGCCCCCAGCGCGGGGCTCACAGACAATCCTCGCCCGGCGGCTGTGACGTGCGGTGACGTGATCACTCCCCGCAGGCAACTCAGTCACTCGAGACCAAAACGACGGAAGGTGTCACGTGTCCATGGGCGGGGCTATGCAGATGAGCAGTGTCTGGCGGCAGGACGGAGAGCAGCGAGAGGAACCGAAGGAGCCCGGCGGAGAGAATTCTCTGCGTGTGGCCAGAATCTGGTGTCGGGAGTTCGTGCTGTGGGTGCCTGCACCGGAGTCACTTCGGGGCAGTGATTGCTACTGAGCTACGTAGTGACCAAAGGCGTGTGAATGGGGTGTGGTGCCTGGCCGGGAGCAGCTCCTGGTGATAAGGTGCCCCTCACTCCCGATCTGCAGCCCCTGCTATCCCAGTCCTGACCTCCAGACCCACAGCTCTGCCGGTGCCCCTCACTCCGACCTGCAGCCCCTGGGTTCCCCCCAGCTCGAGTGGTGCTCAGGTGGCGGGGGCGGCGTGCTCAGGGGAGAAGACGGAGCAGAGGTGAGCTGGGACAGGGAGCGGTTCCCCTGCACGCCCCCCCCCATTGCTGGCTGCAGGCAGCCCTCCCCCCGCACCTCCCAGCACCCTGCCCCAGCTCATCTCCATTCCCCGGCCTCCCCTGAGTGCGCTTCTCGGCGCCCCCCAACCACTTCGCACTCTGGGCGGCCGACTAGTTAGCCTAGTGGTTGCAGCGGCCCTGGCCACTGCCTGTCAGCAGGATTCCTCCTCCTCCTCCTCAGTGAGACTAAATCTCTGCACCTAGACAGCCGGCCTGTCCGCTGCACCCCAATCCCCCATGCCTGAGCCTCCCTGCCAAAGCCCTGCACCTGGCTCCAGAGAATTAAGTCTCACGTGTCACTGGGAACTCGACTTCTTGTGCCCAGAGAGTCTCGGCCGCCCTCAGTAGCTGACCTGAGAAACACAGTGTCTGCAAAAGCAGCAAAGAGTTGTGTGGCACCTTATAGACTAACAGACGTACTGGAGCATGAGCTTTCGTGGGTGAATCCCCCCTTCGTTGGATGTGTCAGTGTCTGCCTTTTCCAAAGAAGTGCCTGGAGGGCCTTTTTCTGTGTGACCATGTGGCCTAACGGATAAGGCGTTTGACTTCGGATCAGGAGAGTGAGGGTTCGAGTCCCTTTGTGGTTGTGCTTGTGCAGTTTTACCTTTGGGCTGCAAGTCCTGCTCCCTTCAGGGCTGGAACCTCTTCTTGGCCGCTCAGGCCAATGCTCTGGCTTCAGCTAGAGCCCCGGGAAGGAGTTGGGGGTTGGGTGTCACAAAGGCTGGGGCATGAGCCCCAGGTGCTTCCAGTCTCACCTTTGCCCTTCCTGACTTGCCAAAGAAAATGGGCGGCTGCCCAGGCTAGCGTGTGGAGCAGTTTCCCTCTTCCAAATGTGCGCCTGTCCCTGTGCTGGAGGGGGTTGCTACATAGCGCCTTGGGAGCGTGGGTGTTTCTCTGCTTCTCGCCAGCTGGGGAAAAGCCTCTTGGGGTAAAATCTCCTGCCCCACTGCCAAAGTGAGCACAGAGAGTGGGATCGGTAAGAGGCGCCACCATGGGGGCTGGCCCTGCTTTCCTACCATCTTCGATAATGGCCTCAGAGCATCAGCAGCCGCCCTGCATGCTGGTCTGTGGGTGGCCTTCAGTGGGGGTTCGGCATGGCAGGGAGCAGCCTGGCTGGGTGTCTCTGTGGCTGTCTGCTGGCCACACATATGCATGGTTCTCCCCTCCTCTGGCCCTGCCCTTGGTTGCTCTGTGGCTTTTAAGCCTTCCCTTGGAGCTGTCAGCACCAGCCACCTCTGCTCCAGGTGCCCAGAGGAGGAGAGGTGTGTGGGGCTCCAGCCTGGGAAGCCTGGCCCTGGCCCTGCTTCCTTTAAATGCCATGTGGGCAAGAGGAAGAGTGTGGCAGCTGCAGCTACAGGGACCAAAGTTGTGGACGTCAGGTGAAGCAGCAAGAAACCCAACATCAGGTCAACCCGCAGGAATCTCTAGCCAGACGGTTAAGTTCTAGGACCCCACCCTCTAGCGGCCCAGCTGGACCAGAGACCCATCTCCAGTGGGCATCAGTGACCCAGGAGGAGGAGAAAAAACATCACTCTAGTTCAGCCAGGGAGAGGGTAACCAAGCACCTTGAGCTCCAAGGCTTTGCAGCAAACCAACATACCTGCCAGAGCTCCCACTGAGATTTGAACTCAGATTCCAGGATTCAAAGTCCTGAGTGCTGCCCATTACACCATGGGACCTGCTGCTGTTTTGCTTTCTACACCCCTGTGACTCTCAGCTGGCTGGTTTGCTCTCTGCACTTATTGCTTCCCACCAGCGGCTTCCTCTCGCAGGACTCTCTCTCCTCCTCCAGCAACTATAGTCCTGCACTACCGGATCCGTGGGTCCTGCCCTGAGTCCCTGCATCCTCCTGCTTTGTCTCCATTCCCTGCAGGCCGGAAAAATGTCAGGGGAGGCTGCTCCTCCCTTCACTCGGAGCTTCCGCTCATATCGGCCAGCTGCAGCCTCATCTCCTGGAACTCGGGCAGCTGTCGCTTGATCCGGTCGTACAGTCACACACTGACTGGCTCCCCTGCCTGGATGCTCTTGTGGAAATCCCACAGGCGACGCTGCAGGACTTGGCACTGTTGGTTGCTTTAATGTTGTGGTGTTTCCCAGGCCACCAGAACAAAGCCGCCAACTCCTCCCTCACCGACTCCCACCAATCCCCCTGGTAACCACAGAACCCTCTGATGATTTCCCGTTCTGCCAACACTGCCAGGCCTTGCCCCCCCCCCCCGCCCCTTTATCTTGCAAGCTCTGGCTGTTCAGCTTCAATATCCTCTGCCGTGGATCAGGGACAGGGGCGGCTCGAGGCACCAGCGCAGCAAGCTGCGAGGGGTGGCCTGCTGGTTGCTGTGAGGGTGGCAGGAGGTCCCCTGGTAATGCAGATTAGGCGGCATGCCTGCGGGAGCTCTGCCAGTCCTGCGGCTTCAGCGGCAATTCGGTGGTGGTTACGCCGAAGGCACAGGACCGGCAGACCTCCTGCAGGCATGCCGCCGAATCCGCCTTACCAGAGGACCTCCTGCAGGTGTTGGGATAGATCTGTATTACATTATATACTAATGTTAGATGTGTAGAAAGTGTGACTAGAAAGGAGCAGTGTGACGGTGCTGCCTGTGGGAGCTAGCTGAGGTCACTCAATCAGGGTGAACTGCAAACAAAACGGGGCAGACAAACCCCAAATGCTGGTGGTTATTCTAATACTTAGATTTACCAACCAGCACAAAACAGCTTCTGTAGCACCTCACTGGTTACTCAGAAGTCCAAACAACGCAGTTCCCTTAAAGTGCCCAGCCTCAGGCCTCTGTCCAGACACACATGTCAAATATGATGATGATTCCTGAAAATCTGATCTCATCATATAAAAGAAAAGGTTCTTCCAATCCCAAAGGATCAGCCACACACCCAGGTTCAATTATAACTTAGATCTTACCCAGAATACACGCTATAGCCAATTCTTATTAACTAAGCTAAAATTTATTAAAAAAGAAAAGAGGGAGAGAGAGAGAGTGTTGGTTAAAAGATCAATATACAGACAGACTTGAATTCAATTCTCGAGGTTCAGATGCATAGCAGAGGTGAGCTTGTAGTTGCCAAAAGTCCTTTTAGAAATAGTCCATAGGTTATAGTCCAATGTCCATATTCAGGGTGGCTCCAGTCAGTGACTGGGGATCTCAATCCTTATGACTTAAGGTTTCCCCCTCTTGAAACCCAAAGCAGATCTGAGATGAAGCAGGATCATGTACCAGGCTTCTTAAATATTTCCAGCAGCCTTTCAGCCTGAGAAAACAACAGGCTTAACTCCTTCTCCCAAACATCCTGACAATTAGCACAGGGTAATTTACCCATTAAACAGTTCAGATCCAGGTTAGCACAACCTTCAAAGAGACACAGAGACAATAATACTATTTCACTCAAGTATCATCATAAATGTTAATATTCCTTTTTTGATCTTTGAATTAAAACTACAGCAATAGACAAGACTTGTTTGCTGACATCACAAGACCTGAGCAAACATCTCCCCTTCTACCTCTAACAGTGCAGACTTGCATTTCAAAGCTCTGTTCATTTACAGATCTTCCTAACCAGTCCTTAAGGTTCACCCATGGGTCAGGTCAGTCTCTGAGGTGAGTTGATTAACACTTTCTGGCCCTGTCACCTTTCAATGAAATATTATATTACACTCATAATGTCACAGGAGGTCAGGAATGGGATGGCAGGGGCTGCGGGTCGGGAGTGAGGGGCACTGGTGTAACTGGAGGAAGCCCAGGGGGCTGCGGGTCAGGAGTGAGGGGCACCGCTAAAGCTGGGAGGAGCTCAGAGGGCTGTGGGTCGGGAGTGAGGGGCACCAGCAGAGCTGTGAGTCTGGAGGTCTGGACTGGGATAGCAGGGGCTGTGGGTTGGGAGTGAGGGGCACCAGCAGAGCTGTGCGTCTGGAGGTCTGGACTGGGATAGCAGGGGCTGCGGGTCGGGAGTGAGGGGTGTCACAGAGTCCCCGGGCGATGCTCTGGAACTGCTCCCCACAAAGCCAGGCAGGACTCTCGGGAGCCTCCTCTCCCTCGGAGCAGACTGTCTGCAGGGCAAGAAGCTCACACGGCTTCACCTCCTGGGTCTCTCCTTGGAGCATTCAGCATCCTCTGCCCCTCCATGCGCTTCCCACAGCGAGTCCTCCCGGGGGGGGGTCCTGGGGAAGCCAGAGGGTCCTGCCCCCCCACTGCGCAGTCAGACGTGACTCTCAGCCAGCCAGTAACACAGAGGTTTATTTAGATGACAGGAACACAGTCCAAACCAGGTCTTGCCGGTACAGACAACAGGAACCCCTTTAGTTAGGTCCATCTGGGGCCCCAGGGAGGCCACAGCCCCGTTGGGAGGCCCGAGCCCCAGGGGGGCTCCCCTCCATTTCCCAGCCAGCTTCCAAAACTGCCGACCCCCCTCCAGCCCCTCCTCTCTGGGCTTTGTCTCCTTCCCAGGCCAGGAGGTCACCTGATCTCTTTGTTCTCCCACACCTTTAGCATCCCCTTGCAGAGGGGACGGACCTGGCCATTAGTTGCCATGGAGACTTCGTCACATGACCCACTCTAGACGAAGTGAGGCAGAGTTTGGGCCAACGTCAGTTTGGAACAGCCCGACTGAGCCCGGCAGTTTTCTCCAAGTATCTGCTGCCGTAAACCGCATGTCATGTGGACGTGCGAACCCCAAAGGTGTCTTTCATGTTTGATACATAAGGCCAGTTACGGGGAGGTTTCCATGGCCAGGCTTGAGGGTTAAGCAGCTGGGCTCTAACAGCTGCCTCCTCAAAAGGAAAAGGGGCCTCAGCACCCATAAAAATAACTGGTTGCAAAAATCAATCATCCTGCATCCATCACCACTTTAAATTCTGACCTCTCCTGCCCGACGTGTCTTTGTTTAGCAAACAAGCGAACTGGGGAACTCTGTGGCTGTTACCCTCTAAGTCAGTTGAAAGTTACACAAGCTATATTCCTCTTCATAGAATATTTATTTTAAAGTTTATCAAAATAAATTCCATTTGAAATAGAAATAATTACAGTCTACACTGGGGCTCTATTTTCATACATGCTATTTCTCTCCCATGTTCCCCCACTCTAATTCCTTTGGAGTGAGGTTTTACTTTCAAGATTAGCCACCATTTCCAATATAGTAGGAGGAGCAGGGAGAGAACTAGAAGAAAACCTGAATTATATTGTAACCCTGCATCTTATCACATGATCAGCCTCTTACTTTACACTAATTAACTTCATGTTTAATTTAATTGTTGCTGGTAACAACTTATTCAGATTACAAAATATAAACCTATAGGGCACTTTTCTCTTAATTCCCATTTCCACCCAGTGAGCTTTGTGTAAAATCACATTCTGCAATAACCTAGGAGCCTTCCATTTCTGTGAGTTCATTTCACCCTGGGTCTTCTCCCATAAGTGTAGGTGGAAGGGCTCTCACGCTACGTGAGAAGTCTGAATCATGAGAAAAACCACCTGTGCTCTATCTTCACACTTTCTAATCTTTCAAAGTAGCAGGAGGTGGAGAAGTGATACAAATGCTTAAGACTTAATAGCAAAACTAAGAGACCAAACCACGGAGTCAGGAGTCAGCATTCATGTATCCTGTGGTCTGAACTTGGAATCTGATACATTCCCTCATTGGCTACCATCATTTGCCCAGCATGGAACTGCTTCTTGTCCAGCAAGTCAGCCAGATTGGGACCCATAGGCATGGAATGGCTCTGAAGGAATCAGCTGTTTCTCTCTGTGCTTCATGAAACTTTGGATCCAAATGGTAAAAGACAGTTGTTCCCAATGTAATCATGGCGTCCTTTAGGAGTGTGACCAATGCCACTTAACTAGGGAGCAGCATTCTAAAAATAGTTTACCTGGGCCACAGGTCACCATAGCTTCCATCTCTAGGGTGAAAATCAAAATCTGCAGTTTCTCCCTGAGTTCTTGTCGAATCTTTGACCTTTCTTGGAGTAATTTTACACGTCTCTGGTGTAGAATTCTTCACCAACCACACAACATATCAATAGTGATAGTGAGGTACAACTCCCCCAACTATGCCCTTTCATTTCTTTAATCTGGTGGCACAGATTTAAATTAGGGACTAAATTCAGGTGCAGTTTAGAATCCCTGTAAAACACCAAATGTCAGGTATCTATGGAAAATAGGTCTCTTTCTGCAGCTATAGAACATTCAACACGGATTTCATTTTCTACATATTTGCAGCATCTCCCAGGGGTGAGCTGAACCGAAATGTCACTTCCATTTCCCCATCCCCACCTAGACAGGAATTGCATTTCCCAAATAATAGGCAACACGCACCTGATTAGGAAGGTGATATCTTCAGGAGTCCCCTCCTGCAGGGCCTGGGCCACAACTGCTTTGGGGGCCAAATGCAGGGGTATCGTGCTTAGTTCCAAGCCATTTGCTAGGGACTCATCTTCCCAGCCCTTTAGAAAAAATACTGACCTAACGAGCTGAACAACAGGGGGATTGGGATGGTGATGGGGAATAAAGAACAGGGAGCTGCAAAAGGCAGAAGCAGGCAACTCATCTAGGGGAGCTGAGAGACCACGGGGAACATGGTGCAAAGGTCACTCGGTGGGAACTTTCATTTGTGATTTTTTTTAAAATAATCTTTGGCCAGCCGGAATCAAGGCATTTATTACAGGTCTCTCATATGTGGATTTTCTGATGTCTAATAAGGCTGGAGCTCCGATTGAAGCCTTTCCCGCACTCAGAGCACGTGTAGGACGTCTCTCCACTGTGGATTCTCTGATGTGAGACGAGGGCTGAGCTATAACTGAAGCGTTCCCCACACTCAGAGCATGTGTAGGGCACCTCCCCTGTGTGGATTCTCTGATGTGTGATCAGGGCAGAGCTCTGCTTAAAACTCTTCCCACACTCAGCGGATGTATCAGTCTCTTGTGGTGTACTTGTTAAGTTTGTGGGAAACCCCCCCTATGCCATTCATCATTGTCTATCAGTCTATATAAAAGGTCATAGACATAGGCGTGGGTACTCATCTATTTAAGTAACAAAAGCTATAGGTCAACTTTGCTTTCTGAATAAAAGATCTTAATCTAGATATGCTAACTTTGCCTTAGCTTAACATACAGGATTTGGCCTGTAGGTCTCTTGCATTACAGGCAAACTTATTTTAATATAAATCTATAAACCTAATACAATACATCAAATAATAGATATCTATATATATATACACACAAGCAATTTAGTCCTATAGGCTACAGCACAAAGCAGGGCTCAACCCTCATCATAAACTAAATGAGCTGCCCACAGATTCTGGCAGCCACAATGAGCCATTTGGTGTGAGAGCCCAGACCCGTCCCTGTCCCAGAGGGAGGGGGTCATCTGTGACAGGCTGGACCACTGACCTATCAGCTCTTAACTCCCTAACTTTCAGTAACTCTATTATCAGTGCCTGTGAGTGTAATTTAAACCACGAGAATAGCCACACTGGGCTAGAACAAAGGCCCATCTAACTCTACATTTTGTCTTCTAACAGTAGCTGACACCAGGTGCCCCAAAAGCCACTCCCCTAGGCACTACTGCAAGTTGAACCCATGATCTCCTGTTTAAAAAGCAATTGCTTTAACCAGCTAAGCCACAGTGCCTGCCTGTAGCTAAAGGACAGTGTCTGCCCACACCTGACTCTCTTCCAGACCCCACCGGGGCCTGACACACTTTGCTTGTGTTTGGATTCTGCAAAGTAGAGGAGCAGGTGAGGTTTTCCTTGCAAGCTGTGTGTGTGTGTGTGTGAATATTTGGCCAGGTCTGCACTACAAAGTTATTTCAGCATCATTATATTGCTCAGGTATGTGAAAAACACACAATGCTCCCTCGGTCGGCAGCTTGTGGCCGGTGCACACACTGCAATGCTACGTCTGGCGACAAAACTGCCCTGTTTTGGTGACAAAATAAAACCACCTCGACAAGAGGCCTAGAGCTTTTTGCAGCAAACTTAAAGCAACAAATTGTTAGTGTAAATGCTGCTGATCATTATATCACCATACCTGGCCTTCACCAGTATGCCGTGAACTTGCCTGCCCTCCATTCCTGCTACACAGCCATGGGCCCCTCCCCTTTCATAGCTCCTGAAAGTTCTGATAGCTGAGCCGCTGTCTGCCCTGGGGCTGGGTTGATAAAACTGCATTGCTTGCGGGGGATGTAAATTTTTTAAACCCCTAAGTAATGTAATTACACCGACCTAATTTTGTAGCATAGAACTGTGCAAAGGATCACTCACACACCTTGGGAGTAAACCTTTCCCTGCTCCTCTGCTTTATAGAATCCAAACACGAGCAAAGCTTGTCAGGGCCCAGTGGGGATTGACAGAGAGTCAGGTGTGGGCAGACATGAGGCTTTAAGTAACAGCAGGCACCATGGCTTAGCTGGTTAAATCCACTGTTGTGTAAACAGGAGATCCTGGGTTCAACTCCCAGTAGTACCTTCGGGAGAGGCTTTTGGGGCACCTGGTATTGGTACTGTCAGAAGACAAAATTCAGAGCTAGATGGACCTTTGGTCTAGCCCAGTGTGGTTTTTCTTATGGTTTAAATAACACTCACAGGCACTGACAATAGAGTTACTGAAAGTTTGGGAGTTAAGAGCTGATAGGTCAGTGGTCCAGTCCCCTCAATGCGGTTTCACCATTTCCATCGCTAAACTCCCTCCCACCCTTCTGGGCTCCTAGAGCAGGGGACTGAGCCTGAGCCCAGACACGGACATTGCAACTTTACAGCCCAAGCCACATGACCTTGGTTAATATGACATGGGCCAGCCGTGGGTGTTTCATTCCACTGAAGTCATATCCTAACATTATGTCTACACTGTGATTAACAGGCCCAGGGCACCTGTCCCAAAGCCCGGCTCAGCTGACTCAGGCTTATGGGGCTTGGGCTACAAGACTATAAAATTACAGTGCAGACAAACAGGCTTGAGCCCAACCTCTGAGGCCCCACGAGGGGTGAGGGTATCTGAACCCAGGCTTCAGCGTGAACACAAATATCTGCATCACAGTTTTTAGCCCTTCAGCTTTAGCTCCATGAGCCCAAGTCAGATGACCCAGGCCAGCCCTGCTGCCATCTTTATCCCAGGAGAGATGGACTCTAAGGGTACGTCTCCATTGCAATGTAAGCCCAGGTGTGGCATGCTGTGCTCAAAGCAGCACCCTGGAAGCCCCATATTCACCACTCTCATATAATGATGACATGGTTTGTACAAAGTCTGCCTGGTGAGGTATTATTTCAAAAGTCTTGATCTGTTGAACATTAATATTGTGTTGGATTGTGTGTGCTCGCATTGGTTGGGAAGTTATGAAGTTTTGCTCTGTGTGCGTTACTGGGATATGTTATGAGGTTGGGAAATGCCCCCCACCAGCCTTTCAGGTGCGACAAGGGAGGAGCCAGACTCGCTGCTGGCCCATTGAAGGGATCCACACTCCCAAGGACTATCCCAGGAACCGTGTACAATGCAGGCTTCTCCGAGATAGCACAGAGACAATGGGCACTGCTTGACTCACATTGTAGCAAAGGAGCTTCCTAGCAAGTTGGAAGAAGCTATGAAAGAGGGGAAGAGACATCATGACTTGGCCTCTCTCCCCCACAACTCAGCAGCTGGAAACACACCTGGAGGACAAAGACTGAACTGAACTGATTCAGAAATCAGAAGAGAATAATAACAATAATACTTGCAAACCAAAGTCCCCAACCAGACTAGTACTGGTTTTTCAGCAGAAAATTTTCAGTTTGGGGAATTTTATTTTCTGAGTCAGACCTTGCCAAGGGAAGCAGGGAGAAAATGTTTGAATTGCCTCCTTCAGAGCAGCTTGGCCTAGACACTAGCTCTGGTTCACTGCTCTGGCCTTGCTTGGGTTGAGGGTATTTTAATAATTGGGGAGGTCCCAGGGTGTTTGGGGGAGATGATGAGGATGTTCCCTTTTGAGATAAAAACTAAGAAATACAGGACTAGAGAATTTTTTTTAAGAAATCTGGGATTTAGACATTTTATTTAAAGCAAGGGAGTTCTGAGTTTCTGCGAAGGTTTTTGTTTGCAAGAAGGAACATTGTTTGATCTGTCATTGTACCAAAGGGGTACATGTTTGTCTACAAAGGAGGGGTGACGACTAAAAGCATCTGATGAGGATGGGATTCGAACCCATGCGTGCAGAGCACAATGGATTAGCAGTCCATCACCTTAACCACTCGGCCACCTCATCTGAGCTAGCAAGAAGAAGACAGGAGGAGAAATCTAAGGCCCGCAGAGCTAGGGACAATAAGGAGTTTTTAAACACTAAGCGGAAGCAGGGGCTGAATGAGCTCCCCCCTCACATCTAGTTAGGAGCTGGGGGAAAGACTTCAGGAACAGACCGTGTTTGCACAGACACACCTACTCTGCGTAGCTATGCAGCATGATGGAGCCACTTTCCCAAAATGACCAGTTTTGGCTGCTGGTGAGTTACAAATCACTTTAGCATTGAGTGGAATGAAAAGTTATTATCCTTCCTGTATGAGTGAGGGGCAGCAGAACATACCTAGTCCGTCCTGATGGAGGGCTGGGTGGGTGAGGAATAGCTTTTATTGGACTGCATAGAAGCCATTGAGAACATCATCCTAAACCAGGGGTCCCCAAACATTTCACTCTGTGCCCTCTTATCCATGGCTGTGGACCCTCGGAAACCACAGTCGGAAACCGAGGCTGGGAGTGGGGCTGTTGCTTGCTGGGGAGAGGGGTGCAGACAGGAGTAAGGGGGTCAAGGCCAAGCTGGGCACTAGAGCCCCAGGCTGAGGGTGGGGTTGGGGAAGAGCTGGGACAGAGTGGGGCTGAGTGCTGCTCCCTCCATGGGGGCTGGCTCAGGCCCTGAGGTGCCCCTATGAATGTTCCTCTGTGTCCCCCTAGGAGTCATGCCCCACATTTTGGGAACCACTGAACCCTTCTCACTAAGCAGGGGCTAGTGATGCCAAAGCCCAGGGAAAGGGAGAACAAGTGCAGGGCCCCCAGCACTGGAACGATGTGAAGGGGCTGCAGGAGAGGAGCAATGGCTGGTGGCCCAGGGAGTTAAGGGCAAAGGGGGCACAGGAGGGGGCAGGAGTTAGGGGTGAAGGAGGTGCAAGGGTTGGGAGTGCAGGAGCTAGCGGTAAAGGGGGAGTGGGGATCGTCCAGGGGCAATGGGGAAGTGCCAAAGTACAAGCTTTGCTCAGGGCACCATTTTCCCTAATGCTGGTCTGAGCAAACAATTGGAAATGACCCTTCAGTGAGACCAGAACCATCATGTAGAAAAGCCCCTTTGTTAAGTGGTGGTGGCTGAGGGCTTAGGGAGATGGGTTAGAAAACAACGGGCGTCTTTCTGTGGAGGTTTGATTCTTGCCTGCTGGGCAAGGCTGGTGTGTGGTGTCTCCATGGCTGCACTTTCAGTGTCTGATCACCCACGGTGTCACAGGGAGCCAAGTCTAGACATATTCAGAGGCTCTATGCCAGGGTTTCTCAAACTTCCTTTCACTGCAACCCCCTTCAGCTAAAAAAAAACAACCTTACTATATGGCCCTGGAAAGAGGGACCAAGCCCCTCCACACCAGGCAGGGGCAGGGGGGAGCCAAAGCCTGAGCCCTGCCCCAGTTAAGGGAGGGCAAAACCAAAGCTTGAGGGATTCAGCCCTGGGTGGTGGGGCTCAGACTTTTGGCTTCAGCCTCAGGCACCAACAAGTCTAATGCCAGCCCTGGCAACCCCATTAAAACAGGGTTATGACCCACTTTGGGGTCCTGACCCACAGCTTGAGAACCACTGCTCTATGCTGAGGGGAGAGAGTTTTCCTGTGGGTGTAGTTAATCCACTTCCCCAAGAGGTGGCAGCTATGTCAGTGGGAGAAGCTATATCGGTGGGTGCGCAAGCTGTGGTGGTTGCCACATTTAAAGAAGTTTAATCAAACCCCATTTTTTAAACCACTTGTGGTCTGGGAATTGCAAAGCAGCTCGATGAAGCAGGGTCTGTCCTTCAAAGTCCTGGAGATCACACTTCTATACGTGTGTTGTCATGGGGGTATAGCTCAGTGGTAGAGTGCTTGACTGCCCATCAAGTGCTCTTTGTTTCAAACCCCAGTGTTCTCTTATAACCTTTTTTCTTTTTTTTTTAAAAAAAGGAAAACATTTTCATTTCCATTCTCCATTATGTTCAGGAGCTCCACTATATGGGGGGGCTTGATATGAATGTAAACACTCAACATTTCGCTGTCCAAATACATAAAAACCTAGCAAAGCTGTCCATCAGCTGAAATCAGTTCCAATCCTCTGTCTAGTTTATGTTTTCATCAATTAAACAAAGGTATCATATGAATGTACCTTTGCAGATCCCTCTTCTCCAGAAGCTATGCTGTGCAGAAGAACAAGCTACAGTTCAGGACTCTAATGACCAAAGAGCCACCAAATGTTCTGAGGGCTTGGGAAAAATGCCTTCTAGTGAGCTATTGAAAGAGCGCAACCTGTTTAGCTTATCAAAAGAAGATTGAAAGGTGAATTCATTAAAGCATTGAAGGGCCTTCATGGAAAGAATAGATCGGGTATTAAAGGGCTCTTTAATCTAGCAGAGAAAGGCATAACAAGACCCAATGGCTGGAAGGTAAAAAGAGACAAATTCATATTACAAATAAGACACAAATATTCAACAGCGAGGATGATTCGCCACAGGAACAAGCTACCAAGGAAAGTGATGGATTTGCCATCTCCTGATGTCATTTAATGAAGACTAGCTGTCTTTCTGGAATGTGTTTGCCCCAAAAGTAGCTATTGTGTCATATAGGAGGCCTGTGATATGCAGGGGGTCAGATTAGATGCTCTAATGGTCACTTCTGGCCATAAAGGCGACTAATTTCTGAAAAACTGAGTGTAGCATTGGGAGCAGCGTTTGATGTTTTCCTGTCTAGCCGGCTTGCTGCCTAGAACGAACGCTCCTTGAGTGGGGTGATACACAGGGAGCAGCTCAAACCTCCAAAGTGCCTGGCCAGGGGCAGGACATTAGCACAGCAAGGGAGGGGTGTGGCAGTGACATCACAAAGGCCTTTTGCAGGACCTCAGACTATTGGTCAAAGGTGGTGGGGAGGTGGTGACCTCATAGAGAGATGCTGACATCAGCCAGGCAGGACAGGCGCGAGGGGTCAGGGAAACCTCAGAGACCCCTGTGGCTTTGCTTCAGCAAGTCTCCTTCTCCAGGTCTCTCTTTGAGGACTGAGAGAGTATTCGGATTCAGGTACGTGAGCGCCAGGAGGAACCTCTTTCGAGTTTTCTCCTTCCCTTTTAGTGATTTTACTACAAAACAGAAGTCCCTGTTTAGAAGTTAAGAGCCTCCTCGAGGGAAGGGGTGTCCTGGGGGTGTCACAGTTCAGATGCCGGTGCCCCCCCCCCACCATGTAAGGAAATTCCCACCACCCTGCTCTGTGTTCGCAGGGCGGGATAGAGCAGCATCCATGGCAGTGATTTGCTCCTGGCTGCCGGAGCAGAGCAGCAGGCTCAGCTGTCAGAACTTCCCAGAGCGATGAAAGGGGAGGGGCCCATGACTCTGTAGCAGGAATGCAGGGCAGGCGAGTTCACGGCAGGCATTGTGGGATACTGGGGAAGGCGAGTTATGGTGATATAATGAACAGCAGTGTTTACTCTATCACTTTAAGTTTGCTGCAAAAAGCTCTAGACCTCTCATCGAAGTCGTTTTATTTTGTCAGCAAAACAGGGCAGTTTTGTCGCCAGACGTGGCATTGCAGTGTGTACACCAGCCACAAGCTGCCAACCAAGGGAGCGTTGTGTGTTTTTCACACACCTGAGCAATATAATTCTGCTGAAACAACTTTGTAGTGCAGACCTGGCCAAAGATTCA
This sequence comes from Mauremys mutica, assembly GCF_020497125.1. Lineage (NCBI taxonomy): Eukaryota > Metazoa > Chordata > Testudines > Geoemydidae > Mauremys > Mauremys mutica. Next base: position 50,707 of record NW_025423118.1, read on the forward strand.
CTCACACACAGCTTGCAAGGAAAACATCACCTGCTCCTCTGCTTTGCAGAATCCAAACACAACCAAAGCTTGTCAGGCCCTGGTGGCGATGGCAGGGAGTCAGGTGTGTGCGGACAGTGTGCTTTAACTACGTACAGGCACCATGGCTTAGCTGGTTAAAGCATCTGTTTCGTAAACAGAAGATCCTGGGTTCAACTCCCAGTGGTGCCTTGTTGACTGGTTGTTGGAGCACCTGTTATTGACTGTTGTCAGAAGACAAGGTTCAGAGCTAGGTAGGCTTTTGATCTAGCCCACTTTGCATCAAGGACAGAATAACTGTACCTGGCATTTGAGGCCTGAGAGCTTCACCCTTGCCTGAAAAGTACCCACCATTAACGGGTCTGGATTCCAAATGCAAAAACCTTGTGGGAAATAGAAATGGATGTATGTTTTGTTTTTGCATGTGCTTTTCCTGGTGTGTAAAGACAGAGGCATTTTTGAATCTCTTAGAATTGTTGTTAGTGCTGCAGTGCTGAAATCACTCTCACTAACTATATGCCATGAGTGTAACCAGCAGCCCCGCGGTAGAGCACATGCTTTCTTTGTGAGGTCCTGGGTTCAATCCCCAGCATCTCCAGGTTCTTCTTTTCACCCTGCTACTTTGCTCATGCCCAGAGAGGATGTGGCCCAGCAGTCTCCCTGCAGGAGTTTCAGTCCTGCTCAGTGAGGGGCAAGTGCCAATTGCATGGAAGGTCAGGGGCGGTTTCTGCTCCTAAGTCACCTCAGTACATGTAAGATTCCCACCCGCTGTGCTGCTTGGGACAAGGGTAGATGAGAAGGGCGAATCCTCCAGCACTGGAGGGAAAGGTCCCATCTGCACAGACTGAGAGGCAAGGAAACAGAGGGGCAGTCAGTGCTCAGAGAGGAGAGAGGTCAGTGATTTACACCCACCAGGGGACACTGTCTTTTTGAGTATCACAGGGGTAGCTGTGTTAGTCTGGATCTGTAAAAAGAGACAGAGTCCTGTGGCACCTTATAGACTAACAGACGTACAGGAGCATAAGCTTTCGTGGGTGAATCCCCACTTCGTCAGACGAATGGAGTGGGAATTCTGTGCCTGGCTAGCCAACTACAAAAGCAATTTCTCCTCCCTTGGTGTTCGCACCTCAGCTGCTAGAAGAGGGCCTCATCCTCCCTGATTGAACTAACCACCTTATCTCTAGACTGATTCTTACCTGCATATTTATACCTGCCCCTGCAAATTTCCATGACATTCATCTGACAAAGTGAGGATTCACCCAAGAAAGCTTATGCTCCAATACGTCTGTTACTCTGTAAGGTGCCACAGGACTCTTTGTCTTTTTGAGGCGAGTGCAGCTTGCTTGAGATGGTGCTGACGATGGATAGAAAAAAGGCTGGAGTCAATGACTGATGAGACCACAGAAGGGGAAGGGGAATGGCAGCCCCACAGAAGGTCCTGGGTGCTCAGATGCCCCAGTTATTGCACCCTGGCCTGTCGTAGAGAGAGAAAAGACCCAGTGGGACCCAGCCCCCCTACAGTGATCCCATGGACAAGAACTTGGCTGGGAGTGAGGTGAAGGTTCCCTGTGGGCAAAGGGGAGCTGAAATCCCTCAGTGTCCTGGAATTTAAGCAATGGAAGCTTCAAACCCTGCACGGGTGTGGGCTGAGATGCATCAGCAGAAGGTTGGGCTGGACAGGGGCGGCAGGTTAGTATAATTTTTGGTCGTTCCCAGAATGGGACCAAGTCCTGCCCCACCCCACAGCTGTGTAAGGCTCTGGGGGGGAGTTTGGGTGTGGGAGGGAGAGGGATTGGGCTCTAGGAGAGAGTTTGGGTGTAGGGTCTGATCTCAGTCAGGGGATTGTGCTGCAGCAGGGTGTGTGGGGGGCAGGGTCTTGGAGAGAGTTTGGGTGCAGGTGTGGGGTCTGGGTTGGGGGTGCAGGAGAGGATGAGGGGTGCAACCTTTACCTCGGGCATCTCCCAAAAGCAACCCGCACCCCCTTCTGGCAGCAGCCCCTAAGTGGGAGGGCAGGGGGCGTCTCTGAGCATGGCTGCCCGCAGACTCCACCCCTGAAGCTCCCATTGCCAGAGTTCTCAGAGTTGGCTCTCGGGGCGGGGGCAGCACGTGGAGACCCCACCCCCCACCCCAGGGGCCGCAGGGACGTGCCAGCCGCTTCCGGGAGTGGCGTGCCACATGGAGCGAGGGTGGGCAGGAAACCGCCTTAGCCCTCTTGTGCTGGTGGTGGTGGTGGCAGGGGTCCTCCGGCTCTTTTAACTTGACTGGGGCAGCAGGCAGGACCAGGGGGGACACTCCCAAGGGCCTAACGTTGCTTTGCACAACAATAAATCTTGGAACAGGACAGAAATGAAATGGCAGCAGAACCTAAGGAATTAAAAGCCTCCGGATTCTTGTGTGTGCACTGACTCCGAACGGAAACTGTAATTTGACTCGCTTTGTGTCTGCGGCTGGTAAAATATCAAGGCAAAGCCATTCCAGTGATTGTGACCCTGGGATTGAGGAGGCTTTAGTCTTATTAAAATGTAACTAGCATGTTACACTTGTGTTTTTAAAGGTGGCTTCCCCAAGCAATCCCAAGTTGTTCTTCCCACAGCTGGCTGATGGGGGGCAGGTGGGGATCTCCCCAATCTGGGGGAACCTCTCTGGGCCCCACTGTTAGTTCTCCATCCTTTCTCCTCCTAATCACAGACACCCCTCCCCTCCCCATTATCAGTGTTTTGGAGCGACCCCTCCCTCCCTTTATGGGATACAGACTCTCTGTGACAGAGACTGACTGGGGCTCCTCTCTGCACAGCCCCAGTGGGGAAGGAAAGAGAACAGGTGGGGCAGGGCGGGGAGGCGGGGGGAGAAGACAGGCAGGAGTCAAATGGGACTAAACCAGAATCGAGGAGATTTTCTTCCTGTTAAAATGTCCTGGAGTCTCATCACTGAAAAGCTGCATCTTGAGTTAGGTTTGATGCATCAGCCTTTCAATTACCAGGCAAAGGTGTGAACCCCAGAGACTGATAACTGCCTGCTTCCCAGCTTGTTCTAAAAAGCACCTGCAGTGGTGCAATTGGTTGGTATAAAGGGGGCTACTGCTGGGGTTATGAGTTCAAGCCTTGTCTGAAGCACTGGTGTTCATTATCCATGTAGTTTCCCCATCTTGCTTTGCCCAATGCATAGGGAAAGGAGATTGAGTTTTAACATGTGGCAGTGGGTGTACAACTTGGAAACATCCCCCCTGTGCTGCCATTAGCTCCAGTACATTATTCACTGGCAGGGAGAATTGATTTATTTGCTCCTGTGAAAGCCGCCAGGACAGGTCTGTGGGCAGCAGAGCTCCCTGATTTTTCCAGCACACCCCTGGCTCCTTCCCTGCCCCAGTCACTGCTGTAGGAGGATCCTATATGTACTGAGCCTAAACATTTCACTGGGCCTTCTTAGCACAGTTGGCAGCATGTCAGTCTCATAATTTGAAAGTCTCGAAGCTCAAGCCTCAGAGAAAGAAATGGTTCTGTTTCCTGCTTTGGATTTTCTAAAGGAATTCAGAGAAAAGAAAGTAGAAAAAGTGGTTTTTAGACACCCTCCCACCCATCTAACACACAGAGGCTTTTCCAAGGCATTAGCTTTTCCTTCTCTGTGCAGTTTGTATTCTCCATAGAGCAAAATAAACCAAAAACATGCAAGTCTAAGCCTAATACAGTACAAAACTCAATACAGATCAAATCTCACCCTCAGAGATCTTCCAATAAGCTTCTTTTGCAGACTAGACTTATTTCTTGTGTAAGCAGAGTCAGGATGAGATCTACCCTGACATCTGGTGGTACATTATGAGGAGTGGGCAAAGGAATTTTAGGAATGTGCATTTGCATTGGTAAACCCACTCCACTTAGCATAACACACAGCAGCATGGGATGGTTATTTTCACACTGTGGAATCCCCAATTTCTTTGTTATTGGGGCAGGAAGGAAAAAAAAGTGCTGTTACCTTAATTATGTGAATGAGGAACTATGAGACTGCTTTATGACAGAAATGACTCAACCTACATTAAATAGTACTTGCTAGACAAGGGACATGGGTTCCAAAACCCAGTGAAGGGAGAGAGGCTGGGGACTGGTGTGTGTACCTGATGGTATGGGCCCCTTTTGAGGGCCTGGAACACCAATTGCACATCCTCCTTTCTCCACTGTTAAAGAGCAGAGCTAATTTTGAATCCTTTAGGAGTCCATCTGGAGGCTGGTGACCTAAATTCACGTTGGGCCAAGGTGGCACTGTGGCTCCTCTACTACAAGTTGAAACCACTAAGAGCTGAAATCACTAAAAGAGCTAAGCTTACTGAGCTGAGATCACTGAGTGGGGGAGCCTGAAGATCGATCGCTAAGCAGCTGGCAGAGTGGAGCAGTCTGCAGCATGTTGGCGCAGCCCGTGGAACAGTAAGCAGTGTGGAGTGGTTCGCGTGGACGGCTGATGCGGTTCACGGGTTGGCTGGAGGAGCGGCACAGCTGGTGGAGTGGAGCCAGTCGTGGTGAAGGCTGCAGCAGAACTCCACGGAGAAGCGGGGCAGTCGGCCCTGGCCCATGTAAGGTGTCCCTTAACACCCTGTGTGTGCCCCCACCATTTCCACCCAGGCTGGGGGGGGGGTAAAACTCTGCAGATAAACTGTTGAACTCTGGGGTGGCACTGACCAGAGACAGAGACTCTTGGGTTGTTGGACTTTGGGGTGATTGGACATAAGACTCTAAGGGGGAAAGGACAGTGCCAAATGTGCTTGGAGGTGGGTTTTTTTGCTTATGGTTTGTGTATAGTCCTGGTTGTGGTGTCTCTCCAACGTGATGCCGCATTGTTTCCCTCCTTTATTAAAAGGATTTTGCTACACTCGGACTCTGTGCTTGCGAGTGGAGAAGTATTGCCTCCTAGAGGCGCCCGGGGGGGGGGGGTGGTAGGTAATTGTCCCAGGTCACTGGGTGGGGGCTTGAGCCAGTTTTGCATTGTGTTATTGAAACGGAACCCCTGGATACTGAACCCGGCCCTTGTTGCTGCCAGCTCAGAGGGGCAGAAGGGTTACACTTGTCTGGGACCAACCTTTTCACCTGGTATAGCCCTTGTTCCAGCTCAGGTGGTAGCTAGGGGATGTCTCATGACTGCAGCCACCTTTGTTCTGTTCCACCCCCTTATATAGCTTTGGTACAAGGCAGGAATCTTTTGTCTCTCTCCTGGGGAAAAGCCCCAGGTTTAAGATGGATCCCTGTACCAGGTGACATGGTCACATGTCCTGTGAGACCCCCAAGCCTTCATTCTTCCTGGCCTGACTCAGGGATGGTGCAGGACAGAGCCATCTCCAGTCAATTGTCCTGGTTAATGGGAGCCATCAAGAGTCCAAACCACTATTAATGGCCCTCACTTTGCATCATTACAACAGGACCACAGAGTTATAGTTCATATTTCTAGTTTCAGATCCAAGAATGATCGAGTCATACAAATAGGATGAACACACACAGTAGATTATAAGCTTTGTAATGATACCTTACAAGAGACCTTTTGCATGAAGCATGTTCCAGTTACATCATATTCACACTCATTAGCATATATTCATAAAATCCTATGGAGTGCAACATCACAGCAGGGAAAGGGTTTTCCTGCGGCACCCGGGAGCAGTTGAGTTTCATGTTCAGGCTGTGGTATGAGTTCCTCCAGGTTTCTCGTAAGCACACAGGGACCTTGGCGGGTACTCTCGATACAGGAATGGCCCAGACATGATAAAGTGATGTAGTTTGCATTTTCCTTTTTTATTTTTGTATTTCCAATGGCATTTCTGTTTGTGATTTTGTTTTGCTTTGTATAACTGTGTTTTCTCCTGGATTTGTTATTTAACTAAAAAAAGAATAAGGCCTCAGGGCACCGGATGGAGGAGCAGGCTAGGGCTAGGACTGCTAAGAGAGCCAGAGTAGCAGGTTTTCTGTATTGTTTCCTGCTCTCATTTTCTTGATTAGTTTCTCTTCTGCATGGAATTTGCTTCTTTGAAACATGAGCCGGACTAGCTCAGTTGGCAGAGCATCAGACTTTTAATCTGAGGGTCCAGGGTTCAAGTCCCTGGTCAGGTGAAAAGTAACCTTTCCCTGTTGGATATTTCCCCCAGAACTGATGAAGGCATCTCTCCAGGATGTTATTTGAATCACTTTTTTCCCCCAGGAATTCACCTTTCACTAGGAAGGGCCATTTACTGCCTGGGACTGAAGGGAAAACTTCCTCACATGCCCACTGGCCTTTCACAGGCTGGTTTAAGAAAGGCCTCTGGGAGGTGCAGCAAACTGCTGCATGACAACTTGGTGAGCAAATGCAGGGCTGCCTGCACAGGGTCATCCACACCAGAGCTCAGCAGAGGTCTGGGGGTTCCCTATTGGTCCCATGGTGTAAGGGCAGCACTCGGGACTTTGAATCCTGCAATCTGAGCTGAAGTCTCGGTGGGATCTGAGGACAATTCCTGTGCCACAAACCCTGCTGGGTCTTCCAAGGCTCTATCTTGCTCTCTCCAATGCCATGAATGCCTGTCTTTCACCCGCTAGCTGTTGTGACTTGAGCACAAGAGGGGATGTTTGATCCAGAAGCCTGGCCATGCCTGGAGTCCTGTAGGTAGGGATGCGAGCTCCATTTCCTCTGAGTCCTGAAGCTGGGCTGCAGCCTGGCCTAGCAGGCAGCCCTGTTGGTTCACCTACTGGCCCAAAGTCACTTGGGCGGTGTTGGTGTTCCCCAGGGATGCTGAAGGGCCTAAGGGAGGGAGGCTCAATGCTCCCCCCTATCAGTCAGGGCGGAAGGGGAGGGCTGCAAGAGTGGGCAGGTTGATGGCTGGGCCTTCTAGCATTCGGTTGGGGTTGAGGTGGACAACGCGAACTGGGAGAAATGGTTGCTGGCCTGTGAGGAGTGGCTCAGCCGGTGGCGTAAGTGGACCTTGTCATTACCTACAAGGTTGTCATGCTCAAGACCCATCTGTGGGGAATTTCCTCAGCCATGTGTTTCCCCCTGCTCCACGAGTGCTGCTGAGACCGAACACGATGACCTTCCACTTCTTGTGGGGCAATAGGACGTCCCTACCTAGTCAGGAGAACTGTGGCTTTTCTGCTGTATTAGAAGGGGGGTTGGGCCTGGTGGGCTTTGAAGCCTTGTACGGTTCTACTGTTTTGTTTTTCAATTTTCAGTGGTGGCTCAGCTGGAGAGCAGGTCAAAGCCCAAAGCCCTGCCCCCGCCCCCCTCGCTCCACCCTTCCCCCAAAGCCCTGCCCCTGCCAAACCCCTTTCCCCAAAGCCCTGCCCCTGCCCCCCCTTCCCCTGAGGTCCTGCCCCCGCCCCGCCCCCAAAGCCCTGCTCCTGCCCCCCCTCACTCTGCCCTTTCCCCAAAGACCTGCCCCCACCCCCCGAGGTCCTGCCCTCACGCTGCCCCTAACCCCGAGGTCCCCCCTCACATCGCCTGTTCCCCCTAATCCCTGCCCCTTTCCCTGAAGTCCTGCCCCGCCCCTTCCTCCAAGGCACCACCCTCGCATTGCCCCTTTTCCCCAGCACCCCACCTTCACTCTGCCCCTTCCCCCGACTCCCCACTCCCACATTGCCCCCCCAATACACCCCTCCCCTGCACTCTTTCCCCAAGGACCCACCCCCACATGGCCCCTTCCCCCGAGTTCCCGCCCTTGAGCTTCCCTTTCTCCTCGAGACCCCGCCCCTGCACCGCCCCTTCCCCCCTGGGACCGCATGCCTGCACCACCCCTTCCCCCTGAGACCCCTGCACCGCCCCTTCCCCTGGGACCCCGCCCCTGCACCACCCCTTCCCCCTGAGACCCCTGCACCGCCCCTTCCCCCCTGGGACCCCGCCCCTTCCCCCTGGGACCCTGCACCTGCACTGCCCCTTCCCCCCTGGGACCCCGCCCCTTCCCCCTGGGACCCCGCCCCTGCACTGCCCCTTCCCCCCTGGGACCCCGCCCCTTCCCCCTGGGACCCTGCGCCTGCACCGCCCATTCACCTGGGACCCTGCCCTCACATTCCCGCTAGACCCCACCCCTGCAGCACCTGTTCCCTCTAATCCCTGCCCCTGCATTGCCCCTTCCCCCGAGACCCCACCCACATGCTTCCCCTTTGCCCCGAGACCCTGCCCTCACAGCGCCTCTTCCCCCAAGTCCCCAGTGCCACACTGCCCATTTCCCCCTGAGTCCCCGCCCCCACACTGCCCCTATGACCCCACCCTCACATTGCCCTGAGACCCCGCCCTCCCACTGCTCCTTCTCCTGAGACCCCGCCCCTGCACCACCCACTAACAGGCCAGACCCCGGCGGGGGAGGGGGAGAAACATGCTGTGCTTTGCCACAGACTTCCCGAGTGTCCTTGGGCACATCACTCAGCCTCTCTTCTCCCGTCCAGGAAATGGGGCTGGTGGCGCTTCCCGCCCTCGCACAAGCTGGGACGAGAACTACCCTGTGAATTAGGAAGATGCTCCCAGTCCCCCTGCTCCCACCTCTAGACCCACCTCTGCTCCCAGAGCCAGGAATAGAATCCAGAGGTCCTAGCACCCAGCCCCCTCCCTGTTCTGACCACTGACCCCCACTCCCCTTTTAGGCTCACTGCCATTTCTATCCACCCACCCCACCTGTCCATCCCTTTGCTGCAGGTTTCTGGGGTGTCACCCCTGCTCTGCACTCCCCCAGTGCAGCCACAGGCCTTTTTTCCCCCAACCACACATCCTCTCCCCCTCATGCTGGATCATCTGCTTGGCCCCCTGCCCCCTCTCGGGATGCGCTGTGCGGCGTGGCTGGGGATTGTGCAATGGCCCAGCACCAGGCAACGCAGAACATAAACCACAGGCCCTGCCCCACCCCACCGGAGCTGCCCTCCAGGTGCATTTGAGCCCAGCACCTTGCATCTGTGCTCTCCTGCCCCACGAGGGGTGAGCTGCAGTCCCCACCATGCTCTGCAGCAGAGAGAAGAGTCAAGCCAACCAGCCCATTTAGGATGGGGGAATCAACACCCTTTTTTCTGCACAGCCACTGACCATCAGCGGGATTCCTCCTCCCTCCTGTGCCTCAGTGCAACTAAATCTCCGCACCTAGACAGCCGGTCCATCCGCTGCACCCCAGTCCCCCGTACCTAAGCCTCCCTGCCAAAGCCCTGCACCTGGCTCCATAGAATTAAGTCTCACATCTCGCTGGGAACTCAACTTCTTGTGCCCAGAGAGTCTCAACCCCCCTCAGTAGATGACCTGTCTGAGAAACACAGTGTTCGTCTTCTCTAAAGAAGTACTTGGAGAGCATTTGCTAGTGTGACCACGTGGCCTAATGGATAAGGTGTCTGACTTTAAATCAGGCAGTTAAGAGTTCAAGTACCTTTGTGCTTGTGCAGTTTTACCTTTGGGCTGAACGTCCTGCTCCCTTCAGGGCTAGAACCTCTTTTTGGTCACTCAGGCCAATGCTCTGGCTTCAGCTAGAGCCCCGGGAAGGAGTTGCGGGGGGTGGGTGTCACAAAGGCTGGGGCCTTCCTGACTTGCCAAAGAAACTGGGCGGCTGCCCGGGCTAGTGTGTGGAGCAGTTTCCCTCTTCCAAGTGTGCGCCTGTCCCTGTGCTGGAGGGTACTTGCTACATAGCCCCTTGGGAGCCTGGGTGTTTCTCTGCTTCTCGCCAGCTGGGGAAAAGCCTCTCGGGGTAAAATTTCCTGCCCCACTGCCAAAGTGAGCACCTTGAGTGGGAACGGTAAGAGGCCCCACCGGGGGGGGCCCTGCTTTCCTACCATCGTCTGATGTTGGCCACAGAGCATCAGCAGCCGCCCCACATGCTGGTCTGTGGGTGGCCTTCAGTGGGTGTTTGGCATGGCAGGGAGCAGGCTGGCTGGGGGTCTTTGTTGCTGTCTGCTGGCCACGCATAGGCATGGTCGTCCCCTCCTCTGAATAGCCAGAGTGAGTCTGTGCTTAGAAAGCAGAGACACAGGAGACTGGAGACAAGAGGGTGAGAAAGATTGAGAAAGGGCCTATGCAGACAGCCCACACCACAGGGACGCTGCCTGGTTAAGGGATGTGGAGGCACCAAATTGCCCCAAATTTCCCGGTGCCCTGCGCAGCTGCATACTTCTCCAGCGGCGAATTCAATCCCCCGGCTGGCTGAGCTGGCCAGGAAAGCTGCCCCTGCCCCTGCTCCACCTCTTCCCCACAGCCCCCACCCCTGGTCTGCCCCCACCCCTCTCTTCCCACCCCTGCTCCACCCCATCCCCCCCCACTCCGCCCCTTCCCCTGAGCTACATCCCGGTGGACGGCAGGAAGGATCAGGCGCACCCGGCACTCACCGGGCGGTGGGAAGTGGAACGACCTGGCCCCAGCCTGCTCTGCTCCACTAGCTCCCAGCCGCGCCACTGGTGAGTGCTGGGGGGGGCGTTTCCCCCCCAACTTCCAAGGCTGGGAGCAGAGTGCAGCAGGCTGGGGCCGGATCACTCCACTTCCCGACGCCCCGTGAGTGTGGGGTCGGGCCTGCCCTGCAATTACCGGGCAGCGGGAAGTGGAGTGACCTGGCCCCAGCCTGCTCCGCTCTGCCAGCTCGGGCTGAGGGACGGGGGTGCTGTGTAGGGCACCAAAATGTCTAGGGACAACCCTGAATAGATCATTTTCCCACAGGGGCCGATGGCTGTTAGACAAGAGATATTCAGGCTGCCTGTACAGGCCTAGACTTTAAGAACTTAGGTGTATTTTTATCACTTAGCTAGTGACAGGGGTATAAAACAAAGACCCAAAATCCCAGTCTGCCTGTGTCTGGGCCTTCTCTCCCTCGGAGAGTCTGAGCCTTGTTCGTAGGCGAAGGCCTTTGGCTAAGCAGCAGGGGCAGCCATAAGCTGGGAAGCGAACGGTCCCATCCTCACCTCCCAAACCCGTCACACTGAACTAAGGTGGGGTTGGGCTGTTAGGAAGACGATCCTGTCCCGATAGTGCCCATCACCAGCAGATAAAGAAACAGATCTTAAGGGAGCATCCGGTCTGGCAAGAAATCCCTTCTCAATGGTTGTGGTTGTGAAACCCTCATTTCTGTAGGGTTTATCTTTCTGGCCCCCACTTTTCTATTGTCAATCTGTCTGGTCCTCTAATTGTTTCTGTCTGCTGCAGAATTAATTTTGCTGGGTGTAAGTTAATTAGGGGAGTGGGATGTAATTGGTTAGAGAATTCTGTTACAATAGGTTAGAATTGGTTAGTTACAACGACTGGTTAAGGTCTAGCTGAGAATATTACTGTATAAACTGGGGTCAGACAGGAAGTGGAAGAGGAAATTGGAATCATGCTAACGGGGGGATGGGAATAGGGAACAGGGACACAGACAAGGCTTTGCAATGTCACAGCTGGGAAGGGGGATGTGGGGTAAACACGCTGCAGTGTCAGAGCTCATAGACTCATCGACTTTAAGGTCAGAAGGGACCATTGTGATCGTCTAGTCTGACCTCCTGCACAACGCAGGCCACAGACTCTCACCCACCCACTCCTGTAACAAACCCCTGGCCTATGTCTGAGCTAGCGAAGTCCTCAACTCGTTGTTTAAATACTTCAAGGTCAGAGAATCCTCCAGCAAGTGACTCGTGCCCCACGCTGCAGAGGAAGGTGAAACCCCCCAAGGGTCTCTGCCAACCTGCCCTGGAGGAAAATTCCTTCCCGACCCCAAATATGGCAACCAGCTAAACCCTGGGCATGTGGGCAGGACTCACCCGCCAGCACCCAGGAAAGAATTGTCTGTAGGGATGTGGGGTAAACGCTCTGTGGTGTCAGAGCTGGGAAAGGGGACACTGGGGAACAGACTCTGTCAGTCTATAGAGATAAGCCCGACTGGTGTGAAGGGCTTTGGAATCTGCCTGCTTGGAAACTTGTAAACATCCCTTTGTCTGCGCTTCCGACTTCTGGTCTTTTGCTGCTTGTTGCCTGCATGACAAGAGCCAGGGAAGTGGGCAGGGGAAGGGAAAGCCCTCTGACAATGGCTCCTTGCTCCTCTCCCTCCAGGCTCAGGGGTCAAGGATGGGCAGGACTCCAGGCTCTGCTTGAGGGATCCTGGCACAGGGGAAGGTGGGGGAGAAAGGATGGTAGATTCTCATCTGCGCTCTGGAGAGGAGGTAATAAATGAAGGGGGCATTTTTGACTCCTCCCCTCCTCAGTGTCCCCAGGGCTGGAAGTCTACATTACGCAGGGGAAAATGAGGGGGTGATGCCACTTGGTTAATGAAAACCAGTGCTCTAGGTGAGGTTTGAACTTACAACCTCAGCATAACGCCTCTCAGTACTGCCCTATAAATACTGTGCGCTAACCAATTGCGCCACTAGGTTGATACAGGTGAGGGGTGACCCCAAAACATTCTCAGTGGGGCTGAGAGCAGGTAGCGACAAGTGTTGTACTCGGTGGGGTGGATTCTTCTTAAGGGTTCCAGGCACCATTTGACCCTTTTGTTCTTCCCTGTGTAATAACAGAGCTGATTAAGACTCAATGGAGAGTCTTGCTGCAGACCAACAGATCTGAAGTCACTGATAACCAGCTCTAAGCATTAGTCCTGCTTTGGGACAGTGTCTCTCATGCAAGGAACTGCCCAGTCTGCGCTAGCAGTGAGGCTCCCTCACTAACAGCTGAAATCAGGGAGAGCTGTGTGAAGTGCAGGGCCCCAGGGGTGCCGGAACAGGGGGGAACAACACCCCAGGACTTTAAAAAATGGGAGGGCTCAGCCTTGCCACTTTGTAATGACTGTAAGGGTGAGTGAGGGGGGGAGGGGACGGAGAGCAGTGAGCGGGAGGAAGGATCTTGGGGGAAGAGGCAGTGTAGGAGCGGGGCCTTGGGGAGGGGGTGGTGCAGGGGCGTGGCCTCAAGTGGAAGGGGTGGGGCTACTGCTTGGGCTCTGGTGGCCGCCACTTTTAGGCAGGGACACCCGGGGGGGGAAAGTGGGGCAAAAAACCCTCAGCTGGTGGTCCAAAGAGCGGGCTGGATGCCATTCAGAAACCAATCTGCCAGCAGCCGTGCCGGAGGCTCAGGCTTAATCCTCAAGGCCGAGCACAAAAACTTTCAGCCGGGAACATTTCGCTCCCTTCCCGCCTCCGCCCAAGCGGCAAGGGAGAAGCGGAGGAGACACGCCGGCTCAAAGATGCCTCCCTCCCACTTCCCTGTACGCTGTGCAAAGCTCTTGGCCTGCCTCATGCCTCATCAGGAAAGCACGGCCATGCGGCCCAAGCCTGAGTCATGTCCGCAGCCTGGCCCGCCCCGCCCCGGCTGACGGCCGCTCAGAGCCATGCGAGTCAATGGCAGGTCGAGTCGGGAGCCTCGGCTCTTTCCCCTGACAGCCACACACACAGCACTGCCTAGCGCCCCCAGAGCCTCCCTCGTGTTCTCCCGCAGCAGCCACCTGCCGGGGTGGTGGGAAAAGGGGACCAGGAAGCACTGCAGCCTCATTCCAGGACAGGAGGCCCTCGCCACGCCCAGGCCTGCCTCTTGCCTTCAGCCCAGGCAGCCAGAGGTGCCCGGGAGCTCCCTGGCAGGCCGCTTCGCCTCAGCCACCTCTTGCCTCATGGCCTAGGCTCTTGGTGCTCTGCTGGTCACTGGCTCGCTTGAAGGCCCAGAGGGAAAAGAAACAAGCGCACGCCTAGCAGAGGATGGTTTCGATCCATCGACCTCTGGGTTATGGGCCCAGCACGCTCCCGCTGCGCCACTCTGCTAGTTCTTCACACCCTCCCCCTGCCACCTAGCTGCCACCTAGCTGCCACTATCCGGATTAGTGTCTTACGCGCTCTCGTGCTGGCAGGCAGATGCGCAGGCTGCTAGGCAGCTGCCCTGGTCACAGGATTTTACAGCTTCTACAGGGTAAAAGGGATCTATTTGGGGTTTGGACCCCATTGGGAGCTGGGTAGCTGAGTGCCGGAGACGGGAGCACTTCTTAAACAGTTTTCAGTTAAGCTTTCAAGCTTGTGGGGGACGAGGTTCAGCCTTGGATCCGTGTCTGCAGCAGGCAAGCGCGTCTGGCTCAATCGCCCCCCCGCCCCGCTGTATTAGCAGACTAAAACCCGGAGCAAACGCACACACCTTGCAAAGGAACAGGAGCCGGGATCTCGAACAAAAGTCAACATTTTATTAAGATGACGTTCAAAGAAAAAAAAAGCGTACAGTACAGAGTTTCGGCATAGAAGCTTCTGGTGCTCAGGGAACAACGTCCAACTTACCCAAGGGGTGCAAAGTTCGGTTTAAGATCGGGTGGCATAAGGAATACATAATCTGCAATAGCCCTGACTGGGGGGTAAAAGGTTAACGTACAGATACTGAGTTAGGAGGGTATGTTGTCCATATGAGGGCTACGTTCGGGTGTGGAGTATAACGAGCGGTTACGACGCTGAGGATGGATTGACCCGCGTTTGGTGAGGTTTAACGTTGGGTGTTTTGGAATCTTTGCCACAACGTAGTTGAAGCAGGGTCAGTATGAAGTCTGCCCTGCCATCTGTTGGTGATGTGTTGTCAAGGCCTTTTGGGGCTGATGTCATTTGCATAGTTACACCCACCCCGGATTGCATGATGGGAGTGCTTGTCCAAACGGTCATTTCAGCTGCTGCGATATCCCCAGTCTCTTTGTTATTGGGGCAGGAGTAATCCAGTGTATTTTCCTGTTGATTTTGGATCAAGGACAGAGTAACTGTACCTGGCATTTGAGGCCTGAGAGCGTCACCCTCTCCTGAAAAGTACTCACCATTAAGGGGTATGGGTTCCTAACGTCCGCTTGTGGTGGGGGGTAGAAATGGATGTTTGTTGGTGTCTTGCAGGTGGTGCTGATGTCCTTTCTGCTGTCCCTGGTGTGGAAAGACAGAGGCAGTTTTGAGTCTCTTAAAATTGTTGTTAGTGCTGTAGTTGCTTACCCTAAGCTTATGCTGTTAGATCTCTTTCAGGGTGTATATTTTTGGTCCTGAGAGGTAAAAGGTGTGTTGTTATGGAGTGAGGTAGCAAACGTCAGTTGCAGAGATGGTGCACGTGCCCCCCCTGGCCCCAGAGTCCAGAATTTGCATAAACCCACCCACTGTCCTGTGACTAACAATCTCGCTCTGCTAACTCTTCCAGCAAAACTTTTCTACCAGGTTCTCATTCAACAGTATATTTGTATCAACTTTAACTTTTAACTACCATCAATGACAACCTGTTTAAGTATAACTAAAAGTTCTACTTCTGCATTTAAGATTTTCAGTGTTTGCTATAACATATTATTTAAAATGGAATAATAATTAATTCTATTTTTAAACTAAAGAGAGAAGAAAATCATAAAATGTGTGTTTAGAGATTGTTAAAGAATCTCATGGTACAAAACACACATATTGATTTTCACTCTTTTTTATCTTGCTATTGTTTGGAACCCATGTGCCTTTTCTAAAGATTTTTATGTTGGTTTGGGTGAGTTCTGAAATTAAGAACTGCTAAGTACCGTTCTACTGTTCTTGATTCATGTCACCAGGATTACTACACTTAATTACTCTTGCCCTAATAAGAAAGAGTTTGGAGATCCCACAGCCACCAAAATCACCATTTGGACAATTACCCCCATCATGCAATGCGGGGTGGGTGTGACCATGCACATCAGCAACTAAATGCCTTTGCATCACATCATCAACAGATGGCAGGATAGAGTTCATTCTGACCCTGCTTACACCCTCCCCGGAGCCAAGAATTGGTGGTCCTGATAAATCACACTCCCTGTTATACCAACTCATTGGTATTGAATGCTGAAGTTATGGCTAGCAAAAGTAGTCACCCCTCTCTGCCCTGTAGCATCCAGCTTAGCCCTTGTTAACACAGAAGTCAGTGGATTGTTCTCTGTCCATAGCTGAAACTGAGCACCGGACAAGTAGTTTGGAAATTTCTCAGTCATGGCCCATTTCAAGGCCAAGAACTGCAGCTGGTGGATGGGATAGCGAGTTTCGCTATCAGACAGTCCTCAGCTGGCAAAGGCCACAGATTTACATTTACCTTCCACTTCCTGGTAGGAGAGTGTTCCCAGACCCTCCAAACTGGCATCAGCATGCAGGATAAACCGTTCGTTTGGGTCAGCAAGGACTAGGACTGGCACATGAATCAGGCAAATAATGATTTCCCGTAAAGCCCTGTCACATCTCTCATCCCACCATGTCCCCAATGGAGAGGAGAAGAGCCCCTCCCCTGTCCCAGGCCAGGCACACCAGATCTGTGTGGGGAGGTGTCCCTGATCCAGCCCAGGTGTGTTGGAGCTGCTGGGGAGAGAAGATTCTTTCTCAGCCCCAGCACACCAGAGTTGATGTTGCAGTGGGGAAAAGATATTTCTCATCCGGTTTTTAGATGCTCTGATGAGAGGGAGCAGGAGGAAGATTTTTCTTCTCCTTGCATTTCAAACTCTTCACCCCCCCCCCAACCACTTTCTACTCTAGCCTGATCTGTCTCTCATGTCTCCAGGGCCCTCTTTAGCCATAGGCAGCTGCCTAGGGCACCACTAGGTCTGGGGGCACGGCTCTGGTGGAAGCCCGGACAGATGGGAAGCAGTGGAGCATGTAAGAGCAGGGCTGCTGGGTCCTAGAGAGAGCCAAATGCAGCACAGTCTGAGGGAGGGGATTGGCTGCTGGGGTCTTTGGGAAGGGGGCGGGGGGAGGGGTTGGGGAGGGAGCTCACCTGTGAGTGTGACTCTTTCCCCCTGGCTGAAGTGAGGTGAGGCAGGCTCTGCGGCTCTGGAACCAGTATCCTTTGTTGTCCCCCATAACATCCATTCTTCTCCTGCCCTGCCCCATGGAGCACCCCCTCCTTTCTCCCTCCTCCCCAGGAGCATCCCTCTCTCTCTCCTCCCTCCCCTCCGTCAGGGCTGGGTTGGGTGAGGTGCTGGGGGGTAGGTGGGGGGAGGAGGCTGACTGGCTGCCTTCTGAGGAATGACAGTGAAAGTAACTCACTTCCTGGGCAGTGAGCCAGGATTGGAATGTCACACAGGGCTGGGCTGGGGTTAGCCAGATGTGTGAAAAATCAGGACAGGGGGTTGAGGTAGGGTGAGCAGATATCCCTATTTTATAGGGCCAGGCCCAATTTTGGGGTCTTTTTCTTATATAGGCTCCTTTTACCCCCCACCCCCACCCCCTGTCCTGATTTTTCACACTTGCTGTCTGGTCACTCTGGGTGGGGGTAATTGGTGCCTATATAAGACAAAGCCCCAAATATTGGGACTGGCCCTATAAAATCAGGACATCTGGATCTGGTCACCCTAGCTGGGGAGCGCCTCTCCCCTGGGCTGGCAGCTGACAGCGATCCATCTCATCCCAGGGGAGCTGCACAGGGCAGGATGAGCTGCTGTGGCTCCATGGGTGACCTGTCCTTGAGATCAGATGCTGTGCTAACTTCACCATGGTCCGTAAGGCTGGTGGTGGTGCCCATTGGCGTGTGATTGGACCTGAGGGTTTGCTGCTGCTGTTGCCACTCTGCACCCCAAGAGGTGGATTTTGGGGTCTACTGCAGCTGTTGGACCAGCAGGCTGGGGGGTGAGCCAAGCATGAAAGCAGTACTGTGTTGCCATTGAGATTGTCATTTAACAACTTTGTTTGCCAAAAATTCTTGCTAACAATCCTGAATCCAATTTCAATATTTTTTTTAAATCAATATCTTAGCCAAAAACAGAAAATTAAGTTGTTGACAATTATTAGTGACAGGTTTGGTTTGAGGCAGGGAGTGGGCCAGTTTTCATCAGAGAAACAAAAAATGTCGACTGACTTTCCTATAGCCTGTTACTCCTGATAAGAGCCCTCCAACAACTGTAATACGCTCATCTCCTTACTAGTGTATAGAGCAGGGGTCGGCAACCTACGGCACACATCCCAAAGGTGGCAGATGAGCTGATTTTTGGTGGTACGCAGTAGCAGGCTGAGCGGCTCAGCCCATCACTGCTCTGGGGTTCCGGCTGCTGCCCTATTGCCAGCTGGGATACTGGCCGCCGGCCCCACTCAGCACCTGCTGCTGGCCTGGGGACCCCCAAGGAACCCCAGGCTGGCAGCGGGCTGAGCAGGCCGTCTGAACCACTCAACCTGCTGTCAGCCTGGGGTTCCATTCACTCAGCCGGCAGCGGGCTGAGTGGGCTGGTGGCGGGCTGAGCAGGGCCGGTGGGGGGGTTGAGTGGCTCAGTCTGCTGCCAGTCTGGGGTGCCGGCAGCACTCAGCCTGCTGCTACTCCGGGGTTCCGGCTGCCGGCCCCTTGCCAGTCAGGAGCCCAGCCGCCAGCCCCACTCTGCCTCCTGCCAGCCTGGGTGAGCAGAATCCCAGGCTGTTAGCGGGCTGAGGGGGGTTGGCGGCCAGGATCCTGGTTGGCAGGAGTTGGTGGTCAGAACCCCAGACCAGCAGCGGGCTGAGCAGGGCCTGGGATCCTTGTCTAGGGTTCCAGGCACCAGTCCCGCTCAGCCCGCTGCCGGTCTGGGGTTCCACAGGAGGCAGAGTGGGGCTGGCGTCTGGGCTCCTGACTGGCAAGGGGCCAGCAGCCGGAACCCCGGAGTAGCAGCAGGCTGAGTGCTGCCGGCACCCGAGACTGGCAGCAGACTGAGCCACTCAACCCTCCCACCGGCCCTGCTCAGCCCGCCACCAGCCATAGACATAGAGAGAGACCGTCTACAAACGTTAAAGTGTATTACTGGCACGAGAAACCTTAAATTACAGTGAACTTGGCACACCACTTCTGAAAGGTTGCTGACCCCTGGTATAGACTGACCATATGTTGTACTAAGATTCTCCTGCTTTTTTTTTTCCTGTGAGTCAGTATAGCTTTTGCCAGCCCAGAAGTTGGGCAGCCAAAGTTTTTCGTTTTCACAATGTTTTCTACAACTTTCATAAAGTAAATACATAGTTAATATAAGTTAAAAAGGCCAGGGACACTTCCTTGTGAAGAATCTGTACAGCAGATCATGCTAGAGCTGTGAAAATGTCAGTTTTTGATGGAACTTTAGAGGCAGTGATTTATCATGTATTTTATCATGTGAATGTGCTGCTATTGCTAATGTCTTTCCAAACAAAATAAGGCACAATAGGACTTCTGTAACATTTCTGTGCTACCTTAATCTAGATGAGATGATTCTGTGCTGACTTCATTTTGGTCACTTTGTGCTTTACCTAGCAGTAAAACTAGGGTTATATTTTCCCACTGTTTGGAAACCCAGCTTATTAAACTGATTTTGCAGCCAAAAAAGCCAGAAAGATTGCTTTTAATTAAAAACAAATCTTTGTTTCAATACCTCTTCATATAAATTTCCAATAACATTTTGACAAATTAAAAAAATTATATTATTTGCATCATTCTGTCAAATCAGAATTTTTTCTATAGTGCTACTTCTTTAGTGCTAGTGCATCAGCATTACAGTGTGCTTAATTA
Organism: Mauremys mutica; assembly: GCF_020497125.1. Lineage (NCBI taxonomy): Eukaryota > Metazoa > Chordata > Testudines > Geoemydidae > Mauremys > Mauremys mutica. The sequence continues at coordinate 70,072 of NW_025423118.1, forward strand.
AGTTAAACTGGTTTTAATAACATGAATGTGGCAAGTTTTCCAATACTGTATGCTTATATTTGTGTTGCTAAGAGCAGATCAGGCACAGGGGCACCAGTTTAATAATCTCGCCTAGGGCACCATAAATCCTAAGGATGGCCCTGCATGCCTCAATTCTCTTTTTCCTGGCCTTGTTCCAGAGCCCTCACAGCCCAATTCTCTGCCCTAACGTTGAGCCCTCTACTGCACCCTGAACCTCTCATTCCAACCCCACCGCAAAGCCTGCACCCCCTAGCCAGTGCTCTCATCCCCCTGCACTCCAACTCTCTGTCCCATGCAGTCTGATTTAGGGTGTACTAATAATATTAATTTGGAAAATATGATGAAAATTTAATTTATTAGTTTAGATTTTATTTAATTTAATTGAGTTATAAAGTTACAGTTGCTTTACTGCTATTCAAAAGATACATATGGCATTATATGCAACAAAGTTTTGGTTAATGTACTCACACCCTTCCTTGATAACCTGGTGGTAAGAGACACAAGACCAGCTTTGCAGTTCAGGTTTCTCAATTCTTGAGTGAAAGATGCAGTGCTTTGAAAAAGCTAGTCTTACTTAGGGTTCACTTGACTATGTTAAACTTAAAATCAAAACCTAATAAACAAAGAATAAAAACTTAGGGAAACCAAGCTTAGCCTAGTTCCCTTGAAACTTAAAGTTTAAGAACAAGTATAGCCTACTGATAGTAGATAGAGAGAGAGTGGAGGAAGTAAGTCAGAATGATAGAGCGACGTGCTCGAGCGAGGTGGGTTACCTCTTTTATAGGGCACAAGCGCCGGAAATCCTTCCTCCTATGCCCAAATTTCATTCCTTACCAACAAAACATTAGGGTATGCTTACTTCATAGGCTAGTATGTTTGTGCGTGTTGATGACATGTACATATGCACATAAGTTCCCTTGTGGTGTACCTGTTAATTCTGTGGGTACAACACTGAAAAACCCCTTATGCCATTCTCCACTGTCGATTGGTCTAGGTAAAGGTCTTAGACAGGCGTGGGTACTTCTCTATTTGAGTAACAAGATAAAGGTCAATTTTCCTTTCTGAGTAAAAGGTCACACTATAGAGATGCTCACTTTGCCTTAGCTTAACATACAGGATATGGCCTGTAGGTCCTCGTAAGTCATGTGCCCCAGCCCCCTAATCATTTTTATTGCCCTCTGTTGGACTCTCTCCAGTTTGTCCACATCCCTTCTCATGTGGGTCCCAACCCCAAAAGTACTCACATTTCACCCCAATGGCTCCAAAATGTACATAGGGTGCTGCCATGGTCAAGTCACTCTTGAGCCTGCTGGCAGAGAACAAGGTGAAAATTAGCCAGGACGTCGCTCAGGCAATTCCCTCTGCTCCCAGCAGGTGGTATCAGAAAGCTCCAAGATGGCTCACTTCCCTTTCTTTCGTCAGCTTCAGGCCCCAGGGTTACAAATGCACAAACCAGTTGGGAGTCTCCCCTGGGCTCAGGGTGGGGCTGCTCTGAGGGGATGGACTTGCACACTTGGGATATTAGTACAAAGATACAATTTCAGTTTCTCATAGAGAAATCTGAGGGCAATTTATATTTGGTTAAAAATCTTATTTAGTGAAAGGAAAGCTGCAGTGACAGCCTGGTTACTGAGATGCAAAACACTTTCCTCCTGGGAGAAACAAGAAGTTAGAATTAGAAATTTACATAGTTTGTTCCAGTGTTGGCACAGGTTTAATTTTGCTTCTGTGTAGGTTTGTTTCAGGATGTGACTGTTTTGGTTTATTGGGTTGTTTTGGTTTTTTTAATTGAAATGGAGCTTTTAATTGACATTTGCTGGATTCGAATGGCTGACCTGCAACACCAGTTTTGACATAGTTCTGCATATTTTATACAGATTTGGCCAGTATTCAAGGATGTGATTCCTTTATGGGAGGTTTTAGTGGTCAGGCTTATTTATTTTATGTTATTTTCTCATCCTGCTGTAGCACACCTTTTTGATAAAATGTTGAAATTATTAATTTATGGCATTTGTTAGTTTTTATGTTTAAAAACAACGTTTTTCTTAATTTTTGGATTTTAAATTAAGCATTGTTTTTTGTTTCAATTTTTCATTTAGGTTTTTGTTGTTGATGGGATCTTTAAGAACTTTGGATTTAAATAATATTTTTATCTCAAGGTTCCAAAGACTCAGACAAGGTTTTCATCTTGAGGCCAAAAGACCAAAAACATCAAGACACTTGATCATGTCCTTGGAAAGACCAAGAGACTACTCACACTTGATCTGAGCTCATAGTATTAAAATTTGGACAGATTTAGATTATTAAAGTAAACCCTGTTTACTATTTTATTTTAATAAAGGTTGTATTGCTCCCATAAAGGGTGGAGCCAGGTTATGAGGGACACAGCCCCCCAATTTTTTTTGTCTATCCCAGCTCAGTCCCCCACCAAACGAGAAGAGTCTGATGCCACCCCTGCTGGTCACTGGGTGTCACTGCTGCTCCATGGGAAACATGCTCTTTGCATTACCCAGATTGGTGGGAAACACACTCTGTGCCTTACCGTGACCTGTCCCTGGGTGTCACTGCTGAATCAAGGGAAACACCTTCTGTGCATTACTCTGAATCACCACGAGGTGTCACTGCTGCGCCAAGGGAGACATAAGAACGGCCAGACTGGGTCAGATGCAAAGTCCATCTAGCCCCGTATCCTCCTGTCTTCTGCCAGCGGCCAGTGCCAGGTGCCCCAGAGGGAATGAACAGAGCAGGGAATCAGCAAGTGATCCATCCCCTGCCGCCCATCCCCAGCTTCTGGCAAACAGAGGCTACAGGCACCATCCCTGCCCACCCTGGCTAATAGCCACTGGTGGACCTGTCCTCTGTTCATTTATCTAGTTCTTTTTTTGTACCCTGTTATAGTCTTGGCCTTCACAACATCCTCTGGCAAGGAGTTCCACAGGTTAACTATGCAACTGCCCTGAGTTCCCCCCCCCCGGGTTGTATATGGAAAAGAGGATGAGGATGAGGAGAGCCATGATGTGTCTGTCACTGGCTGGTGCCTCAGTTTCCTGTAGGCAGCAGTGCTGCAGGCTCCTTTGGTCAGTTCCCATGCACCTGTGTCGGGGGAAGGGGGAGTAGAGGCTCATGCCCCCCCAGCCCCACACCCCTCCCCCAGCAGCTGGGGAATCCAGGCCAAATGTAACCCTGGTAGATGGGCCGGGATTAGCCTGGGCCGGGGTAGGGCTGGGGAGGAATTGCGGGGGAGACAGATGCACCCGCTGTGAGGGGAGATCCTCCCATTCCCTGCCAACCCCCCTCACTCCTTGCAGCACAGCACCCCCTAGCACTTCTTACTCTGTCGTGGGGGTGTCTGCTGCCTGCTTCTCCCTTAGCATCAGCTCTCCCCACCCCGGGGCCCTGGTGTCGCCCATCCTGTGCAAACAGGCAGGCCCCGGTGTGCCCCATGGCGCTGCCCTGCAATTGGGGGGGGCAGCTGTTGGATGGAGCCATATTGAAATATGGGGGTGGGCAAGGCTGGGGACCAGGACTCCTGGGTTCTCCCCTCAAATGTGGGAGGGGAATGGGGGTTAGGGGGTAGAGTGGGGGAGGGGCAGGGCTGGGATCCAGGGCTCCTGCTTTTTCTGGTTTTCTCCACCTCCTGCAGCTGCCTCGGTCCTTTCAGTGCATTTCCTGTTCCAAATTCATTTGCTGACTTGTGCAACCCACCCCAGAGGTGGCTGCATCTCAGTGTTGGGTGAGGCACCCTTGGCTGCATCACCTCCTAACCGCGTCTCTCTCCCCCTGCAGGTGACCCTGCAGCACTCGGCAAACATCCGCAAGATCGTGGGGCGCTTTGAGCATTGGGCAGGCAGGGGACAGGTGCCCAGCCCCCCCCCCCGAGAATGGGACCCAGCCCCCCCTACTTTTTACAGGGATTAAAGAGGGGCAAAGGGGGGCAAATCAGAGGAGGGGGGTGGCCAGGGTCTGAGCAGGGGGTGGAAATTGACTGGTCGGGGGGTCAAGCAGCTGGAGGCAGAGTTAGGAGAGGGGCTGAAGGGCAAAGTCAGGGAGGGGGGAAGGAGCCGGAGTTCAGCCCAGGGGGAGGCGCTGCCAGAGGGTTAAACCCCGGCACAGGCAGGGGCAGAGGGGTAACAGTTACCCCGGGGGGCTGAGACTCCAGTGTTTGCAAAAACAGGGTGGGGGGAGCAGAGGGGCTTTTCTGTTTCCCCTCCCACAGGCAGCACCTCTCAGCATGGGCTTCCCAGGGCTGGGCTCTTAAAGGCACAGGCATCCCACTGCCTAGACACTGCAGCTCCTCTCTGATGTGACCTACTGAGGTGCTGCAGTAGGAGACTCAGTTCAGTGAGACCGGGCATTCCCTATACGCCCCCCAGCCAGGGAGCTGTGCACCCCCTTCCCCGAATTTCCCCAACACCCCCCAGTGGTCAGGTAGTTACATGCAGCACTGCCAATGTTGTCATTGGTTGCAAATTTGAATGGAAATTGAAACATTAACACACACTTTAAAAGCAGGTCCAACGTATGAAAAATACGTGTACCTGAGAAAGTAAAATAGGATTGAAAAGTCTGGACAAAGCCGGGTTTCCTCACCCAGCTGTTGTGTTTGCTGACAATGTCGGTGCATTGGCTTCGGCAATGTTGGCCAACCTCAGAATTTCAAATGATGATTTGGAAGCAAGGTGTGAATGAGCTCTCCCCTGACAGCTAGTGATGAGCCAGGGTTGGGGGAGGCTTTGGGACCAGACTGTATTTACAGGAACTCACCTGCTCTGCCGAGGTGTCCAGCAGACAGAGCTGAGCCGCCTCTGCTCTAGGTGCCCAGAGGAGGAGGGAAGGTGTGTGGGGCTCCAGCCTGGGGCTCTTCCTCCCTCCTGCCCAGCCCCGACTATCAATCCCAGCCCGGACCCTCCTTTCTTCAAGCGCCATGTGGGCCAGAGGAAAAGTGTGGCAGGAAGCACAAGGGCCAAACTTGTGGGCATCAGGTGAAGCAGTAAGAATCCCAACCATCAGGGTAGCAAGTTCTAGAGCCTCAACCCATTGTGGCCATTGCAGCCAAAGACCTGGCTCTAGGAGGTGTGAGTCACCCAGCAGGAGGGGAAAGATTTGCTCTTGCACAGCTGGAGACAGGGAAGTTGAGCACTGGGAGCTCCAGGGCTTTACCACAAGCCAACACAAGGTCCCACTGAGATTTGAACTCAGATTGCAGGATTCAAAGTCCTGAGTGCTGCCCATTACACCATGGGACCAGCTCATGCTGCCTTCTCTGCACATCGGTGACCCTCACAGGGCTGGCTTGTGTAAGGGGGCTTTTGGCCCTTTACTAAAACTTAGTGTGTGTGTGTGGGGGGGGGTTGGTTGGCTAGTTCCCAGCACCAGTAGAAGGGGGAAGGGCCAATGGGAAATCAGGCCCCTGAGACTGACAGTCCCCAGGGGCAATGGGGAGAGGCCAAAGCTCCAAGTTAGCCGCACTGACAGGCCAGGCAGTGTAATGAGGGAGTCACCAGGCCAGGGGGTCCCATCCTCCGTGGGAGCTGGAGCTGCCTGGGCCAGAGTGGGGCGGAGCTAAGGAGAGAGCAGGAGCCCGAGAAGAGCCGGGGAGCAGAGCTGTGCAGGTGTAGTGCCAGAAACTGCTCCCTGTAGGACTTTGCTACCTGCAGCAGTTACTGAGACCTGAGGTTGTTCTTATTTGCTGACTTGTCCTAATTGGCTAAAATTTGACAGTGGTTTCTCTAGCAAAGGCCAGTCCCTGGCCCCTTGGTCCAGACATCCTCATTCACATCAGGCTGGGGTGACCAGATGTCAAAGATGAAATATCGGGACACGGGGGGCGGAGACAAAACAAAAAAAGCCGGAGGCTCCCCCGCACCACCAGGCAGCAGTGGCACAGCCCCGTCTCCACCCAACTCTCTGCTCCGACCCCCGATACACCCCCAGCTCCCCCATCCCCTCGCTCCTGGGCCCAGCCTGGGCTCCGAGCTCTGCAGCCGAGCCGCACTCCAGGTCCCTCCTGCAGCTCCCGGGCAAGGGGCAAACCAGGCAGCCGGGCCCAGGATCTCCTGGCAGGAGCGTGTCTGCCCCACGTGTGTCTCCGCCCCAAGCCCACATGGGTCCTGCTCGCTCCGAACTGCCTCCAGCCCCACTGCGCTGCCCCGCAGGCTCCAGGGCTGGAGCAGCTTCCATGCTGCCCTCCCGGCCATGGCCATGGCCCGTGTGCAAACCTGGGAGGGAGGAGGATGCCGCCTGCTTGGGGAAGAGGCAGGGCCAGGGCAAGGATTTGGGGAGGGATCCAATGGGGGAAGTAGGGGGTGGAGTCAGGGAGGGGGCGAGTGTCCCTCCGGGCTCTGCCTGTGTGCCGGAGCAGAGGGCAAAATTGTTTGTTTGTCCAGTGTCCCGACCAAACATCAGTCGGGACGTGGGACAAACAAGCAAATATTGGGACAGTCCCGATAAAATCAGGACGTCTGGTCACCCTACGTCAGGCTTCAAGTTGAGAATCATTTCCCCTTCCCACTCTGTGGGACGGGAGACTTTTAAACGTGCTCTCTGTGCGACTGCACATGGCTAAGCAAAGGGAACGAACCCCCAATCCCCCCTGTGCTTTGGGAGCCAGGTTTGTGGTGGGAATTCTGTAGTTCAGATGACTTCACGCCTGGGCATTGTGATTCTTTACCAGTTTCGCTGGCATTGGGGCAGTTTTGTGCTCACAGCTGTGATGGCCGAGTGGTTAAGGCGTTGGAGTTGAAATCCAATAGGGTGCCCCTGCGCAGGTTCGAATCCTGCTCACAGCAAGGCCTGTGTTTTAGCCAGTCCCTCACCCGGGCAATACCTCTGTACAACCCCCTGAGACACTCTCAATTCTCTCCCCACCCCAAGTAAATCCTGTTCTGCTCCTTTCATCGAGATCCCTAGGACACCCCCTCACACTGTGTCCCTGAGGGATCAGGCAAACTCTCAGCGCCTGAAGCCTCTGCCACTCACCTGGTGCCCCATAGATCAGCTATAGCCCTGGTTCTGCTCCTCTCTCTAGGGTGTGAAAGGAGCCAAGTCAGTGACTCCATGGGAGCTACGGGGCTGCAGAACCAACAGAGGAAAAATAGGTGCTCAGCGCCCACTGGCAGCCAGCTCCCCCCCCGACTACAGGCCTTGCTGACAAGCTCCTCCTCTTCCCCTTCAGCACCTCCCACTTGCCAGTGATCAGCTGTTCAGTGGGGTGCAGGAGGCCCTTGGCGGGGAGGGGGCGGAGCAGAGGCAGAAAGAGGTGGGGGAGGGAGAGGAATGGGGCAGGAAGGTGCAGGCCAGGAAGAAATGGCACCAGGATGATCCCCTGCTGGCCACTCGCAGGCCTGGGTGCTCACCGCTCCCCACGGTTTCCAGGGAGACCCCTAGTGTGCCAGCCCTTCTTGAGGTCACCATCTCTCTGCCAGGGTCAAGCCGCAGACTCCTCCGCCCCTGGGACTGCTCGCTGCAATTCCCCAGGGGACCCTGTTACTGCAGAGTCCTTCTCACTGGTCACACACATCCCAGGGGTTAATCGCCCCTGCAATCGTCCCTTCGTTTTACTGCTCCCCAGTCACTTACTGCAGGAAGTGCTGTCCACGGGGCGCAGTAGGTCCCGCCGCTGCCACCAGCTGTCACGGAGTGTGGGGGAGTCCGGCCCTGCACCCCTCTTCTTGGGACTCACAGTGACTCTCAGCCAGTCAGTAAAACAGAAGGTTTATTGGACAACAGGAACACAGGCTACAGCAGAGCTTGTGGACACAGCCAGGACCCCTCAATCTGGTCCTTATGGAGATTCAGGGAGCATAGATCCCAGCTTGGGATTCCCTGAATTCCACCACCCAGCCCCAAAACCGAAACTGACCCAAACCCTCTCCAGCAGGCTCTCTTCACTTTGTGCAGCTTCCCGAGCAGAGCTGTTTACTCCCCCTGCCTAACTCAGGTTACAGGCTCAGATAGAGACCATCACCTAAAGTCACCCCCTGCTCTCCCATCCCCCACACAAACAGATACTACTGCATCATGCCCTCACTCCCGACCAGCAGCCCCCGGGCTCCCCGCTGAACTTCCCAGTCACTGCGCTGCTGGTGCCCCTCACTCCTGACCCGCAGCCCCTGCTATCCCAGTCCTGACCTCCAGACTCACGGCTCTGATGGTGCCCCTCACTCCCGACCTGCAGCCCCCTGGCTTTCCCCCAGCTCTGATGGTGCCCCTCACTCCCGACCTGCAGCCCCCTGGCTTTCCCCCAGCTCTACCAGTGCCCCTCACTCCCGACCCACAGCCCCCTGTGCTCCCTCCAGCTCTGATGGTGCCCTTCACTCCCGACCCGCAGCCCCCTGGACTCCCCGCTGAGCTCCCCAATCACTGCGCTGCAGGTGCCCCTCACTCCCAACCCACAACCGCTGCTATCCCAGTCCTGACCTCCAGACTCACAGCTCTGCTGGTGCCCCTCACTCCCTACCCGGAGCCCCCTGGGTTCCCTCCAGCTCTGACGGTGCCCCTCACTCCCGACCCGCAGACCCATGGGTTCCCTCCAGCTCTGACGGTGCCCCTCACGCTGGGTCGGTCCGGCTGGGGCGCGAAGCAGGGCTGGGCGCGAGCCGTGGCTGGGCGAGGCGCCGCCCCTCTCCCGGGGGGCGGCGGCGACTCTGGACGCGAGCCGGGCCCTTCCTGTGGATCGCCCCAGCTGCGGCGGGCGTCGCTCGCCTCTCCCCCATCCGCAGGGACGGGGCGGGGCCGGCGTTCCGCCTCGGCCGGCGCCTAGCAGCTGACTTAGAACTGGTGCGGACCAGGGGAATCCGACTGTTTAATTAAAACAAAGCATCGCGAAGGCCCGCGGTGGGTGTTGACGCGATGTGATTTCTGCCCAGTGCTCTGAATGTCAAAGTGAAGAAATTCAATGAAGCGCGGGTAAACGGCGGGAGTAACTATGACTCTCTTCGGCTGTGTCAAGAGTCTAGTTACTGGGCAGCAGTACTGAGACCTCAACCTCCCCGTGGTCCCGCTGGACGACTCATTGGGTGATGAGTTGACGAACTGAGGCTCAGCTGCTATCGATATCCCGACCCTATTGTCCTGGTACACCGGCCAGGCAATAGTATTAAACGGTGGAAAACCACAAGATGATGGTGGCACTAGATAGTGCCGGAAATAGCCCAAGTCGAGGGGCCAACTCGACAGACCGAAGCAAGAAGATTGTACCTTGGGGCAGGTGCATCTTCCGACCCAATGAGCCCCTGGCCCGATATCGAGCCAATGTTTCCACAGTGGCCACGCAAACTGAGAGCCCTGTGAACACTGAAAGTGAGGCAGACAATGTCCAGCATGCCCCACAGACAAAGGAGGTACACTCCAAACCCCGTATCTCACAAAACCAAAATAAATGGCTAACAGTCACTCGAAAGAAGCAGTGGATCGGCCCAATCCGCACAACAGAAATCATAAGCAGTGCTTTTAAAGAGACTGTAAAACCCACCTGCCTGCCAAATCCAGACCTCTCCTTAATCACATCTGGTGAAGAGGATTTGGACACTGAAGGACCAAGTACAGAAACAAGTGAGAGCCACACAATTACCACTATTGAGGAGACAGTGGAAACAATTATAAATGGAACACAAGAAAAGACCCTAATCCAACTACCTAATAACAACCCAGCGTGCCCCTTTTGTGGCGATCACGTTGGCAAGCCAATTGCTCTAAGTGTCCACCTCAAGCGAAATCACGGTGGAAAAGTGGTCGAATTTCAATGTTCCATGTGCAACAAAACTGATTCCAAAGCACACAGCATCTTGTGCCATATTACAAAATGCAAAGGGAAAATAAATGAACGATCGGGTGACTGGGCTTGCAGAACATGTAACAAACAATTTATCACCAAAAGTGGGCTCTCCCAACATAAGAGAATAGCCCATCCAGCGATACGGAACCAAGAACGTATCGAAGCCAGTCAGCCCAAAACAACCTCCCAACGTGGCAAATACAACAGCTGCTGGACTGTTGAAGAAGAACAGCTCCTCGCTGCCTTCAATAACATGTGGAGGCCAAGAATTAATTAATAAAGGTTTGAAGGGATCTTAATGTATGTTAGCTAATATAGCAGAAGTTAAGATGTGAGCCTGCATGCTGTGAGATATGTGGTACAGAGAGAATTGTGTGAAGAGTCGTTACAACCTTGTGAATTGCAGTCTTGTTTTCTGTTCTAGTATTGCAGACAAATAAGATAGCGAATAGGCTTATGTATAAACAAATGCAAATGTTTACTTCTACTGTCTCCACGTTTGCTAGCCACTGTCTGTAAAAAAAGGTATAAAAAATTGTTATGATTGTTTACTAATTGAGAGAGATCCGTCCAGGACAAGGGGCAACCCAGTTCCTGACACTCTCTCCCTCTTGTGTTCACTAGAGAAATAAATAAAGTATTTGGTTTTGCTGCACCCAAACAAAAAGCGAGAACTTAGTTTTTCTTCGACAACATGTTCTGGGGCAAAAGGAACATAAATATCCTGATCTCGGATCACATCCAAACAAAAACGGCTAAACAAATAAGTGAAAAGCGTAGATTGCTGGGCCTCATTAAAAAAGCTGCAGTGACAACAACGGACCCATTACCTGCATCAAGCACATGCCATTTGGAAGTAAAAACTGGTAGCCTTATTACCACTACTGGACTGAAAGTCGCATACATGTGCAAAATAAAGCAAAATATTGTCAACCAGGGCCAGATAAAATTTGATTCTGAAATCATAAATGCATGGATGGCTGGAGACTCCAATATAGGATCGCTTGTCGAGTCCACCTCTCTTGATATCCTCTCCACCTTCCTGATGGAAACACCTAAGCCAAGAAAAAGAGGGAACAATAAAACCGTGAGCAAAAAGAATGGAAAGAAAAAGAAATGGATGGAAAGGAGAGCGGTCAAAAAAGGTTTCTACAAAAGATACCAGCATCTCTTTGAGACAGACAGATGCAAACTTGCCTCCATCATTCTTGACGGCACTGAACGTCTGCAATGCCAAATCCCTCTTACAGAAGTACTCGAAACATAAAAGAGTAAATGGGAGACCCTGACTCCCTTTGAAGGACTGGGACAATTCAAATCCCACGCAGCGGCCGATAACACCGCCTTTGAAATCCTTCTCTCGGCTAAGGAAATAATGAAAAACAAAGGAAATGAATAAGAACTCTGCACCAGGCCCTGACAAGATCCGCCTAAGGGACCTACTCCTAGTGGACCCGGAATGCAATGCTCTTGAGAAACTGTTCAATACATGACTAATCACTGGCATAATACCTGACACCATAAAAGAATGCCACTCCTTACTAATCCCCAAAACTGCAGACACCGAGGCCTTGAAAGATCTGGGGAACTGGAGGCCTTTAACTATCAGATCCATCGTACTAAGGCTTTTCTCAAGAATAACCACCAATCGACTTGCCAAAGCATGCCCAATAAATGCTCGACAAAGAGGGTTCATTGCAACACCAGGCTGCTCAGAGAACCTCAAGATCCTTCAAACAATATTGAAGCAAGCGAAAAAGAGCAAAAAATCGCTGGGGGTTGTATTCGTGGACATTGCTAAGGCATTTGACTCGGTATCTCACGACCACATTATGTGGGTACTACAGGAAAGGGGATTGGATCAACATATTGTGAGCATAATTGAACACTCTAATAAAAAGATCCACACCAGAATAGAAATTGGTACAGAGCGCACTCCACCTATTGAAATTAAAGTTGGTGTCAAACAAGGAGACCCCATGTCTCCACTGCTATTTAACCTGGCAATTGATCCTCTAATCACTGCATTAGAGAAGGCTAATATGGGATTCTCCTATGGGACAAATAAGATAACATCACTTGCCTTTGCTGATGATCTGGTCATGCTGAGTGACACCTGGGAAGGTATGAATAAAAATATTCAAATATTGGAAGCCTTCTGCAAGCTATCCGGCCTGAAAGTACAAGCTAAAAAGTGCTACGGGTTTTTCTTAAGTCCTACTCACGACTCATATACAATCAACAAATGTGATCCCTGGAAAATAGATAAAGACAGTTTGAATATGATCCTACCAGGCGACTCGGAAAAATATCTTGGACTTAAAGTTGACCCATGGATTGGGTTCTCCAAACCCTTACTTGCAGAAAGGCTCGCTATCTGGCTTAAAAGACTTACTAAAGCGCCACTAAAGCCTTCACAAAAGTTAACAATGCTGAACATCTATACAATTCCACGAATCATCTACCTGGCTGACCACACAGATACCAAAAAGACCTTGCTATCTTCATTGGATGATAACATCAGAACCGTCATAAAAGGGTGGCTCCATCTACCACCCGACACTTGTAATAGCTTCATCTATAGCAGAACTAGGAATGGTGGGCTGGGAATGACGAGACTCGCTAGCCTCATC